>NC_092156.1:7770108-7813876 GCF_045791955.1 Oncorhynchus clarkii lewisi | reverse complement strand
CCACCTTATCGCAGCTCACTGGTCACCATAGCTGCACCCACCCGTAGCAGGCGCTCCAACAGGTATATTTTTCTGGTCACCCTCAAAGTCAATACCTCCTTTGGCCGCCTCTCCTTCCAGTTCCCTGCTGCCAATGACTGGAACGAACTGCAAAAATCACTGAAGCTGGAGACTCATATCTCCCTCACTAACTTTAAGCTCCAGCTGTCAGAGCAGCTCACAGTTCACTGCACCTGTACATAGCCCATCTGTAAATAGCCAATCCAACTACCTCATCCCCATATTGTTATTTTTTGTTGTTGCTCCTTTGCACCTCAGTAGCTCTACTTGCACATTCATCTTCTGCACATCTATCACTCCAGTATTTAATTACTAAATTGTAATTACTTTGCCACTATGGCCTATTTATTGCCTTATCTCCCTTATCTCACCTCATTTGCACACACTGTATATAGACTTTTTTTTCTTCCTATTCTGTTCTTGACTATATGCTTGTTTATTCCATGTGTAACTCTGTTTTTGTCGCTTTGCTTTATCTTAGCCAGGTCACGGTTGTGAATGAGAACTTGTTCTCAACTGGCTTACCTGGTAAAATAAAGATTAAATAAGTCAGTCACACTCAGAGGCCTTCTGGATGTTGAGTCACTGAGCTAAGCAGAGGCAGCATTGAGCTACACACAGACCCTTCTACTATCTGTCAGTGCTGCTCAGTCTTCACTGAATTAGACTTGATCATGTGGTTGGTTCTTACTGCTGTCTTGTTGAGGGGCCTGATGGTATCCCAGGTGGTAGTTGGTTGGCTCCGTTGAAGCAGCTCAACTCTCTGTGTGTGTGTGTACCGTATTTTACTACACACACCGCCCAGCCCTAGAGAACCCCCCCATGTCTGAGGTACTGATGCTATATTTGGTTAATTACTTTAGATACTATTAATAGAGAAATACATCTACATCTTGAGTTTAACAACCCAAAATGGCCGCTTCTCATGCCAAGAGTAGTAGTGAGTAGTGCGAGCCACAGTTGGACCAGGTAGGCTCTCCCAGTCCACTCACCACAACTCTAGTAACGTTACATCGCTCCAGGCCACGGGTGAGCTCTCTGCCAAATCCTCTGCCGTATCTCTGTCTCTCACGCACAAAACCGGAGAGACAGGCATTCACACACACACACACAAAGACGGGGAGGGAGACAGACCCAACTACCCTTAAACACTAAGTCAGCCTCCAGCCTCTCCTGGGAAGGAAGGTGCACTCTCCATTTATATTAAATGAGTGACATCCACTGAGTAGACACGATCATAGACTGCCAGTCAATGATACGTCTGACACTTACCATTCACATCTAATACGTCATCTGGTTAATGTATGTAGATTTACAGTGGGGGTAGAGGAAGGTCACCAGAGTTCACCTTTGTGTAATTTCTAGACCTGACCTGTTTTCACAGACCTTAGCCACAGTCAGTCCTGCTGGTCCTGCAGGTCTTTAACTATGAGACCGACCGAGAGAGAGAGTTGGAGTGCTTGCTGACTGCTCTGCTCTCTATGGCCTTTTGCCACAGCCGCTGACTGGCTGCTATTTCTTTGACTAACTCTGGCTGTTTTCTTAAATGCAGCAGTAGGCCAACGGAGGGCATCTCCTGACCACCTGCTTATTACCCCACTATAAAAGCCAGTACCAGTTCCCTCGGTTTCAGAGATTAGCTTTTTAACTATTTAGTCTATGGGGTTACTATGCTGCACTTGCTGTTAGATGCCTAGAGAGCCAGTGCGTGACCCCCTATTAGGGCTTCCGAGTGGCGATCTAAGGCATGGTTCGATTCCAGGCTGTATCACAACCGGCAGTGATTGGAGAGTCCCATAGAGCGGCGCACAATTGGCCCAGCGTCGCCCGGGTTCGGGTTTGGCCCGGGGTAGGCAGTCGTTGTAAAGTAAGAATTTGTTCTTAACTGACTTGCCTGGTTAAAAAAATCTATAATTAATTTGTGAACCACATTTTGACCTATTCCCTTAATGGAGCTCTGGTCAAATGTAACTTTTTAGCTATTTAGTCTATGGGGTTACTCTGCTGGTCAAAAGTGCACTATATTGAGAATAGGGTGCAATTTTGATGCAGACCTAGTGTGTAGTGTCGGAATGTATCAAGGTCCTAAAATGCGTTGCTTAACAGTTATTTTGTGTTATTTTCGGCAGGCGTTGGCGACGTTACCCAATGAAACACTGTTTTCCAGTAGTTTCCACAAGCCAAGTAGTCATGGCAACTGTTTTGAAAACGTCCACCTATTTGCAGTTGAGACTGAGAGGACCTCAATAATCTAGCCCTATTGCTGTGCTTTCCATATGATGACCTGTAGTTTTAGTCTGAAACCGTTACAGCTCTAATCATTAGGCAGAGGAGAAATTTTTAAAGGTGTGTGTGTGTGTGTGTGTGTGTGTGTGTGTGTGGTAGGACGTTGTAGTGAAAGCTACTGACTCAGCACATCCCATGTCCTAGTGGTGACGGATGTTACGTTTCCTGGTGCTTCTCCTGGCTGTCTGTTACCGGCCATCAGACCTGGGTTCAAATACTATTTGAAGTCTTTCAAATACTTGAAGCATTTTCAGGGTTTCCACTTTTGCAACTATTCCATTGTGCCAGGCTTGATCAAGCCCAGCTAACGTATTTCAAATGCTACCTAAGCTCAGGTTTGCTGGCCATGTACTTGGACATGGAACCTCTATGTTCTGTTGGCTACTGTAACCAGGAAGTGGTTCCTCTCTGGTTGGACTGGTAGTGTATAAACAGGCTGGCTTTTGTTTTCATTGTCTCATAGCCAGGGGGGAGAGCACATGATTGGTAGGAGGGCAGAAAATGAGAAGCTGAGAGCCTGAGAGAGAGAGAGTGGAGAAGAATAGAGGCATGGTGAAGTCAGTTGGAATGTTCCAGAACAGGCTGAGGCTGACGTAACCCAGATGACTACAGTGAGGAGGAAATCCTTGGCACAGAGAGGGCTGGGGAACCCCGTTCAACCCCTCCAGTCCTCCCTCCCTCTTTCCCTTCCAGCTAGCAAGGCTCTCTTCCCAGCTCAGACCAGCAGAACTAGGAACTGCAGGCAGCCTGTCTGCCATAAAAACAATAGTCTGCCTCCCCACTTGTCTAACCGGGAAAAGGGCTTATGTCAGACTGGCAGAGCAGGGAAAAGTTTTCTGGAACTTCGGACACAGTACACAGTCCTCAAAGGGGGTTTCCCCCATGTTCAGCTCAGAGCTCCTACAGGAACCAGCACCTCCATATGCATGTTGCTGAAATACTTTATTCTCATTAAACAATGAATAATACAGATCACTGTGTGTGAGGATGAGGCAAGAATGATGATGATGAGATAATTGGTTAAGAACTAAGAAGGAATAGAAAGCAGTAGGGCTATGACTGAAATGCATTCACTAGTTATTTATAGGCCAGTTTTACAACAACAGTTATATTCCTGCTTCATCTTGCCCTTACTCTCCTGCTTCATCTTGCCCTTTTTTTAAACGTTATTTTACCTTTATTTAACTAGAACAAATTCTTATTTTCAATGACGGCCTAGGAGCAGTGGGTTAACTGCCTGTTCAACTACTCTCCCACTTCCTGCTTCTTCTTGCCCTTACTCTCCTGCTTCATCCTGCCCTTACTCTCCCACTTCCTGCTTCATCTTGCTCTTACTCTCCCACTTCCTGCTTCTTCTTGCCCTTACTATCCTGCTTCTTCTCGCCCTTACTTTCCCACTTCCTGCTTCTTCTTGCCCTTACTCTCCCACTTCCTACTTCATCTTGCCCTTACTCTCTTACTTCCTGCTTCTTCTTGCCCTTACTCTCCTGCTTCATCCTGCCCTTACTCTCCCACTTCCTGCTTCTTCTTGCCCTTACTCTCCTGCTTCATCTTGCCCTTAACTCTGTGTAATTCTAGTGGTCCTGAAATAAAAATACATTTCATTTCCCGGCGTGCGGGTGTGTGTCTGTTTTTGGAAGGGCTCTCCTCCGGGCGAGTCACGTCATGGTTCCTCTACTTTTCGGCCCTCTGAGTGGGATCACGTTTGATGACCATGTAAAACCTTCAATGCCTTAGTCATACTGTAGTTTGTTTCCAAACAGGTCCATCCTGCTTTTATATTTCAGTATTTCAATCAAGACTTCAGAGTAAGACTGGAAATTATAGCCATTGAGAGCTTTCTGTGTTAGCAAATATCAATGTTTTGCCCTGATCTCAGTAGGGTTATATAGACCAGTCTTACAGGAGGTCTTAGCTTGACAGGGGAGTGTATTGCTATAGCATGTTCAGCACTTCATTATATAATTATATATATATATATACATACAATTTAGCAGGTGCTTTTATCCAATGTGACTTAGTCATGCGTTCATACATTTTACGTACGGGTGGTCCCGGGAATTGAACACACTATTCTGTAAGGCCCATGCTTTACCAACCAAGCTACACAGAACATCACATTACCTGAGCTGTGACTTAGTGTTATGCTGACCAGTATAGATGGACATGTGCTGTAAAGAGGTTCTCATCACTGTGGTGGGTGTTGTACTGCCTGTCCCTCCCTCCCTCCACACCTCCCCCTCCCTCCGCGCCTCCCCCTCCCTCCGCGCCTCCCCCTCCCTCCGCGCCTCCCCCTCCCTCCGCGCCTCCCCCTCCCTCCGCGCCTCCCCCTCCCTCCACGCCTCCCCCTCCCTCCACGCCTCCCCCTCCCTCCACACCTCCCCCTCCCTCCACACCTCCCCCTCCCTCCACGCCTCCCCCTCCCTCCACACCTCCCCCTCCCTCCACGCCTCCCCCTCCCTCCGCGCCTCCCCCTCCCTCCGCGCCTCCCCCTCCCTCCGCGCCTCCCCCTCCCTCCGCGCCTCCCCCTCCCTCCACACCTCCCCCATACACAGATCTGATAATGGTGAGAGCTGAAGGATAACATTTGTTTTAAATCATCAGAGTTGTTACAACACACTAATCCTTTAGTTTAGAAACACTGTCATGAGAAGCCCTCCTTTATTTCATATGTAATCATACATTTAAACTCAACTGCTCCGGGATGAAGTGGAAATGTTTACACACGTCAAAAGCTTCTCAAAGCCTGTTCTAAATGAATCTGTTAATCATTAACATGTCTTTGTGCTGTTCCTCCTCTCTCTCATTGTCCCCCCTCCCTCTCGCTGTCCCCCTTCCCTCTCTCGCTGTTCTTCATCCATCTCCCCGTTCCATTCCTCCACGGATGGCGTGATGGTGGTGTGACACTGACAGAGCTTCCGGCTGAAGAAGGTAAATATTGATATGTCCAGTGAGATTCTAGTGCCCCCTCCTTTACAAGCTGATGATTAGCCCTTTAGCCTAGGATCGTGTGTGTGTGTGTGTGTGTGTGTGTGTTTGTGCGTGTGTCCTCAGAGTACACACTGACTTGAAGCACCACCCATGTAGATACACTGTCAGTAGAAGAGGGATTAATGACTGGCTGAACAGAACTATAGACCTATAGAAGTCCCATATTATCAACGGCTGGGTAGTGCTGTTTTTCTGTGGTTCCAATTCTCACGATGTACTTTCAGGCCTGGACTAAGAGTTTTTATAGGTACAGTATCTGTCACAAGATGATGTATAGCCGGACAGCCTTATGACTTGACTATATGTACAGGGCCTTCAGAAAGTAGTCACACATCCTGACTTTCTCCACATATTTGTTGTTACAGCCAGAATTTAAAATGTATTACATTTAGATTTTGTGTCACGGCCCTACACACAATACCCCATAATGTCAAAGTGGAATTTTGTTTAGACTTTTTATTATAATTTTGTAAAAAAAAAAAAAATTTACAAATGAATACAAAATGAAAAGTTAATGTCTTGAGTCATTAAGTATGCAACCCCTTTGTTATGGCAAGCCTAAATAAGTCCAGAAGTAAGAATTTGCTTAAGTCACGTAAGTTGCAATAATTTTACAATAATAGTGTTTAACATGATTTTTGAATGACTACCTCATCTCTGTACCCCACGCATACAATTATCCGTAAGGTCACCCAGTCGAGCAGTGAATTTCAACCACAAAGGCCAGGGGAGGTTTTCCAACGCCTCACAAAGAAGGGCACCCATTGGTAGATGGGTAAAAAATATTAAAAAGCAGACATTGAATATCCCTTTGAGCAGGGTGAAGTTATTAGTTATACTTTATAGTTATACTTACCCAGGCACTACAAAGAAACAGGCGTCCTTCCTGACTCAGTTGCCAGAGAGGAAGGAAACCGCTCAGGGATATCACCATGAGGCCCGATGGTGACTTTAAAACAGTTACAGAGTTGAATGGCTGTGATAGTTTCCTCCTGAGGATGGATCTACAACATTGTAGTTACTCCACAATACTAACCTAAATGACAGAGTGAAAAGAAGGGAGCCTGTACAGAATAAAAACATGCATCCTGTTTGCATTAAGGCACTAAAGTAAAACTGAAATGAACATGTCTGATTTATAAAGGGTTATATTTGGGGCAAACACGACACATCACTGAGTACCACTTCTCATATTTTCAAGCATGGTGGTGGCTGCATCATGTTATGGGGATGCTTGTCATCGGTAAGGACTGGGGAGTTTTCAGGATAAAAAGAAACTGAATAGAGCCAAGCACAGGAAAAATCCAAGAGGAAAACCTGACATTCACCTTTCAGTAGGACAATAAGCTAAAACGCAAAGCCAAATTTACACTGGAGTTGATTAACGAGACAACATTGTATGTTCCTGAGTGGCCTAGTTACAGTTTTGACTTAACTCTTCTTGAAAATCTATGGCAAGCCTTAAATGGCTTTCTAGCAATGATCAACTACTGTCATCAACTTGACAGAGCTTGAAGAATTCAGGTGTGGAAAGCACTTAGCGGCTTACACAGAAAGACCAACAGCTGTAATCACTACCAACGGTGATTCTAACATGTATTCACTCTAGGGTGTAAATACTTATGCAAGTTAGATATTTATGTATTTATTTTTCAGTAAATTTGGCAGAAGTTCTAAACATGTTTTCAGTTTTGTTATTATGGGGTGTTGTGTGTAGGTGGGTGTAGGTGTGTGTAGGTGGGTGAGAACCTAAATGTAATCAATTTTAGAACAAGGCTGTAACACCACAAAATGTGGAATAAGTCAAAGGGTGTGAATACTTTCTGAAGGCAGTGTGTATGTGTGTGTGTGTTGTAGGCAAGTCCCTATGGGAGCTGGTGGTGGAGCAGTTTGAAGACCTCCTGGTCAGAATCCTGTTGTTAGCTGCCTGCGTCTCCTTTGTAAGTAACTGTTGAACCCAATACCCTGATGCTCATCACATTTTCCTTAGTAACTATTGAACCCAATACCCTGCTGCTCATCACATTCTCCTTAGTAACTATTGAACCCAATACCCTGCTGCTCATCACATTCTCCTTAGTAACTATTGAACCCAATACCCTGCTGCTCATCACATTCTCCTTAGTAACTATTGAACCCAATACCCTGCTGCTCATCACATTCTCCTTAGTAAGTAACTATTGAACCCAATACCCTGCTGCTCATCACATTCTCCTTAGTAAGTAACTATTGAACCCAATACCCTGCTGCTCATCACATTCTCCTTAGTAAGTAACTATTGATCCCAATACCCTGCTGCTCATCACATTCTCCTTTGTTCACTTCTCTCCACTCATTCATACGAGTCCTATGTTTTGGCCTTTTTCTACAGTGGCTTGAAAGTTTTACGTCTATTTGCAGTTTAGCCCACTGACAACCAGGCTTCTCTGCCCTGACAGTGGACATCATGTGTCTGTAATACTCTGCCCTGACAGTGGACAGAATGTGTCTGTAATACTCTGTCCTGACAGTGGACAGAATGTGTCTGTAATACTCTGTCCTGACAGTGGACAGAATGTGTCTGTAGTACTCTGCCCTGACAGTGGACATCATGTGTCGGTAATACCCTGCCCTGACAGTGGACAGAATGTGTCTGTAATACTCTGCCCTGACAGTGGACAGAATGTGTCTGTAATACTCTGCCCTGACAGTGGACAGAATGTGTCTGTAGTACTCTGCCCTGACAGTGGACATCATGTGTCTGTAATACTCTGCCCTGACAGTGGACATCATGTGTCTGTAATACTCTCCCCTGACAGTGGACAGAATGTGTCTGTAATACTCTCCCCTGACAGTGGACAGAATGTGTCTGTAATACTCTGCCCTGACAGTGGACAGAATGTGTCTGTAATACTCTGTCCTGACAGTGGACAGAATGTGTCTGTAGTACTCTGCCCTGACAGTGGACATCATGTGTCTGTAATACCCTGCCCTGACAGTGGACATCATGTGTCTGTAGTACTCTGCCCTGACAGTGGACAGAATGTGTCTGTAGTACTCTGCCCTGACAGTGGACATCATGTGTCTGTAATACCCTGCCCTGACAGTGGACAGAATGTGTCTGTAGTACTCTGCCCTGACAGTGGACAGAATGTGTCTGTAATACTCTGCCCTGACAGTGGACAGAATGTGTCTGTAATACTCTGCCCTGACAGTGGACAGAATGTGTCTGTAATACCCTGCCCTGACAGTGGACATCATGTGTCTGTAATACCCTGCCCTGACAGTGGACAGAATGTGTCTGTAATACTCTGCCCTGACAGTGGACAGGATGTGTCTGTAATACTCTGCCCTGACAGTGGACAGAATGTGTCTGTAATACTCTGCCCTGACAGTGGACATCATGTGTCTGTAATACCCTGCCCTGACAGTGGACAGAATGTGTCTGTAATACTCTGCCCTGACAGTGGACAGAATGTGTCTGTAATACCCTGCCCTGACAGTGGACATCATGTGTCTGTAATACTCTGCCCTGACAGTGGACAGAATGTGTCTGTAATACTCTGCCCTGACAGTGGACATCATGTGTCTGTAATACCCTGCCCTGACAGTGGACAGAATGTGTCTGTAATACCCTGCCCTGACCGTGGACATCATGTGTCTGTAATACCCTGCCCTGACAGTGGACAGAATGTATCTGTAATACTCTGCCCTGACAGTGGACAGAATGTGTCTGTAATACCCTGCCCTGATAGTGGACATCATGTGTCTGTAATACTCTGCCCTGACAGTGGACATCATGTGTCTGTAATACTCTGCCCTGACAGTGGACAGAATGTGTCTGTAATACTCTGCCCTGACAGTGGACAGAATGTGTCTGTAATACTCTGCCCTGACAGTGGACATCATGTGTCTGTAATACTCTGCCCTGACAGTGGACATCATGTGTCTGTAATACCCTGCCCTGACAGTGGACAGAATGTGTCTGTAGTACTCTGCCCTGACAGTGGACAGAATGTGTCTGTAATACTCTGCCCTGACAGTGGACAGAATGTGTCTGTAATACTCTGCCCTGACAGTGGACAGAATGTGTCTGTAATACCCTGCCCTGACAGTGGACATCATGTGTCTGTAATACCCTGCCCTGACAGTGGACAGAATGTGTCTGTAATACTCTGCCCTGACAGTGGACAGGATGTGTCTGTAATACTCTGCCCTGACAGTGGACAGAATGTGTCTGTAATACTCTGCCCTGACAGTGGACATCATGTGTCTGTAATACCCTGCCCTGACAGTGGACAGAATGTGTCTGTAATACTCTGCCCTGACAGTGGACAGAATGTGTCTGTAATACCCTGCCCTGACAGTGGACATCATGTGTCTGTAATACTCTGCCCTGACAGTGGACAGAATGTGTCTGTAATACTCTGCCCTGACAGTGGACATCATGTGTCTGTAATACCCTGCCCTGACAGTGGACAGAATGTGTCTGTAATACCCTGCCCTGACCGTGGACATCATGTGTCTGTAATACCCTGCCCTGACAGTGGACAGAATGTATCTGTAATACTCTGCCCTGACAGTGGACAGAATGTGTCTGTAATACCCTGCCCTGATAGTGGACATCATGTGTCTGTAATACTCTGCCCTGACAGTGGACATCATGTGTCTGTAATACTCTGCCCTGACAGTGGACAGAATGTGTCTGTAATACTCTGCCCTGACAGTGGACAGAATGTGTCTGTAATACTCTGCCCTGACAGTGGACATCATGTGTCTGTAATACTCTGCCCTGACAGTGGACATCATGTGTCTGTAGTACCTTGCCCTGACCGTGGACATCATGTGTCTGTAATACTCTGCCCTGACAGTGGACAGAATGTGTCTGTAATACTCTGCCCTGACAGTGGACATCATGTGTCTGTAATACTCTGCCCTGACAGTGGACAGAATGTGTCTGTAATACCCTGCCCTGACAGTGGACAGAATGTGTCTGTAGTACTCTGCCCTGACAGTGGACATCATGTGTCTGTAATACTCTGCCCTGACAGTGGACATCATGTGTCTGTAATACTCTCCCCTGACAGTGGACAGAATGTGTCTGTAATACTCTGCCCTGACAGTGGACAGAATGTGTCTGTAATACTCTGTCCTGACAGTGGACAGAATGTGTCTGTAGTACTCTGCCCTGACAGTGGACATCATGTGTCTGTAATACCCTGCCCTGACCGTGGACATCATGTGTCTGTAATACCCTGCCCTGACAGTGGACAGAATGTATCTGTAATACTCTGCCCTGACAGTGGACAGAATGTGTCTGTAATACCCTGCCCTGATAGTGGACATCATGTGTCTGTAATACTCTGCCCTGACAGTGGACATCATGTGTCTGTAATACTCTGCCCTGACAGTGGACAGAATGTGTCTGTAATACTCTGCCCTGACAGTGGACAGAATGTGTCTGTAATACTCTGCCCTGACAGTGGACATCATGTGTCTGTAATACTCTGCCCTGACAGTGGACATCATGTGTCTGTAGTACCTTGCCCTGACCGTGGACATCATGTGTCTGTAATACTCTGCCCTGACAGTGGACAGAATGTGTCTGTAATACCCTGCCCTGATAGTGGACATCATGTGTCTGTAATACTCTGCCCTGACAGTGGACAGAATGTGTCTGTAATACCCTGCCCTGACAGTGGACATCATGTGTCTGTAATACCCTGCCCTGACAGTGGACAGAATGTGTCTGTAATACCCTGCCCTGACCGTGGACATCATGTGTCTGTAATACCCTGCCCTGACAGTGGACAGAATGTGTCTGTAATACCCTGCCCTGATAGTGGACATCATGTGTCTGTAATACTCTGCCCTGACAGTGGACATCATGTGTCTGTAATACTCTGCCCTGACAGTGGACAGAATGTGTCTGTAATACTCTGCCCTGACAGTGGACAGAATGTGTCTGTAATACTCTGCCCTGACAGTGGACATCATGTGTCTGTAATACTCTGCCCTGACAGTGGACATCATGTGTCTGTAGTACCTTGCCCTGACCGTGGACATCATGTGTCTGTAATACTCTGCCCTGACAGTGGACAGAATGTGTCTGTAATACTCTGCCCTGACAGTGGACATCATGTGTCTGTAATACTCTGCCCTGACAGTGGACAGAATGTGTCTGTAATACCCTGCCCTGACCGTGGACTTCATGTGTCTGTAATACTCTGCCCTGACAGTGGACAGAATGTGTCTGTAATACTCTGCCCTGACAGTGGACATCATGTGTCTGTAGTACCCTGCCCTGACCGTGGACAGAATGTGTCTGTAATACCCTGCCCTGACCGTGGACATCATGTGTCTGTAATACCCTGCCCTGACAGTGGACATCATGTGTCTGTAGTACCCTGCCCTGACCGTGGACAGAATGTGTCTGTAATACCCTGCCCTGACCGTGGACATCATGTGTCTGTAATACTCTGCCCTGACAGTGGACAGGATGTGTCTGTAATACTCTGCCCTGACAGTGGACAGAATGTGTCTGTAATACCCTGCCCTGACATTGGACAGAATGTGTCTGTAATACCCTGCCCTGACCGTGGACAGAATGTGTCTGTAATACTCTGCCCTGACAGTGGACATCATGTGTCTGTAATACTCTGCCCTGACAGTGGACAGAATGTGTCTGTAATACTCTGCCCTGACAGTGGACATCATGTGTCTGTAATACTCTGCCCTGACAGTGGACAGAATGTGTCTGTAATACCCTGCCCTGACAGTGGACAGAATGTGTCTGTAGTACTCTGCCCTGACAGTGGACATCATGTGTCTGTAATACTCTGCCCTGACAGTGGACATCATGTGTCTGTAATACTCTCCCCTGACAGTGGACAGAATGTGTCTGTAATACTCTGCCCTGACAGTGGACAGAATGTGTCTGTAATACTCTGTCCTGACAGTGGACAGAATGTGTCTGTAATACTCTGCCCTGACAGTGGACATCATGTGTCTGTAATACTCTGCCCTGACAGTGGACATCATGTGTCTGTAGTACCTTGCCCTGACCGTGGACATCATGTGTCTGTAATACTCTGCCCTGACAGTGGACATCATGTGTCTGTAATACTCTGCCCTGACAGTGGACAGAATGTGTCTGTAATACTCTGCCCTGACAGTGGACAGAATGTGTCTGTAATACTCTGTCCTGACAGTGGACAGAATGTGTCTGTAGTACTCTGCCCTGACAGTGGACATCATGTGTCTGTAATACCCTGCCCTGACAGTGGACAGAATGTGTCTGTAATACTCTGCCCTGACAGTGGACAGAATGTGTCTGTAGTACTCTGCCCTGACAGTGGACATCATGTGTCTGTAATACTCTGCTCTGACAGTGGACAGGATGTGTCTGTAATACTCTGCCCTGACAGTGGACAGAATGTGTCTGTAATATTCTGCCCTGACAGTGGACATCATGTGTCTGTAATACCCTGCCCTGACAGTGGACAGAATGTGTCTGTAATACCCTGCCCTGACCGTGGACATCATGTGTCTGTAATACCCTGCCCTGACAGTGGACAGAATGTGTCTGTAATACTCTGCCCTGACAGTGGACAGAATGTGTCTGTAATACCCTGCCCTGACAGTGGACATCATGTGTCTGTAATACTCTGCCCTGACAGTGGACAGAATGTGTCTGTAATACTCTGCCCTGACAGTGGACATCATGTGTCTGTAATACCCTGCCCTGACAGTGGACAGAATGTGTCTGTAATACCCTGCCCTGACCGTGGACATCATGTGTCTGTAATACCCTGCCCTGACAGTGGACAGAATGTATCTGTAATACTCTGCCCTGACAGTGGACAGAATGTGTCTGTAATACTCTGCCCTGACAGTGGACATCATGTGTCTGTAATACTCTGCCCTGACAGTGGACATCATGTGTCTGTAGTACCTTGCCCTGACCGTGGACATCATGTGTCTGTAATACTCTGCCCTGACAGTGGACAGAATGTGTCTGTAATACTCTGCCCTGACAGTGGACATCATGTGTCTGTAATACTCTGCCCTGACAGTGGACAGAATGTGTCTGTAATACCCTGCCCTGACCGTGGACTTCATGTGTCTGTAATACTCTGCCCTGACAGTGGACAGAATGTGTCTGTAATACCCTGCCCTGACAGTGGACATCATGTGTCTGTAATACCCTGCCCTGACAGTGGACAGAATGTGTCTGTAATACCCTGCCCTGACCGTGGACATCATGTGTCTGTAATACCCTGCCCTGACAGTGGACAGAATGTATCTGTAATACTCTGCCCTGACAGTGGACAGAATGTGTCTGTAATACCCTGCCCTGATAGTGGACATCATGTGTCTGTAATACTCTGCCCTGACAGTGGACATCATGTGTCTGTAATACTCTGCCCTGACAGTGGACAGAATGTGTCTGTAATACTCTGCCCTGACAGTGGACAGAATGTGTCTGTAATACTCTGCCCTGACAGTGGACATCATGTGTCTGTAATACTCTGCCCTGACAGTGGACATCATGTGTCTGTAGTACCTTGCCCTGACCGTGGACATCATGTGTCTGTAATACTCTGCCCTGACAGTGGACAGAATGTGTCTGTAAAACTCTGCCCTGACAGTGGACATCATGTGTCTGTAATACTCTGCCCTGACAGTGGACAGAATGTGTCTGTAATACCCTGCCCTGACAGTGGACAGAATGTGTCTGTAATACCCTGCCCTGACCGTGGACATCATGTGTCTGTAATACCCTGCCCTGACAGTGGACAGAATGTATCTGTAATACTCTGCCCTGACAGTGGACAGAATGTGTCTGTAATACCCTGCCCTGATAGTGGACATCATGTGTCTGTAATACTCTGCCCTGACAGTGGACATCATGTGTCTGTAATACTCTGCCCTGACAGTGGACAGAATGTGTCTGTAATACTCTGCCCTGACAGTGGACAGAATGTGTCTGTAATACTCTGCCCTGACAGTGGACATCATGTGTCTGTAATACTCTGCCCTGACAGTGGACATCATGTGTCTGTAGTACCTTGCCCTGACCGTGGACATCATGTGTCTGTAATACTCTGCCCTGACAGTGGACAGAATGTGTCTGTAAAACTCTGCCCTGACAGTGGACATCATGTGTCTGTAATACTCTGCCCTGACAGTGGACAGAATGTGTCTGTAATACCCTGCCCTGACCGTGGACTTCATGTGTCTGTAATACTCTGCCCTGACAGTGGACAGAATGTGTCTGTAATACTCTGCCCTGACAGTGGACATCATGTGTCTGTAGTACCCTGCCCTGACCGTGGACAGAATGTGTCTGTAATACCCTGCCCTGACCGTGGACATCATGTGTCTGTAATACCCTGCCCTGACAGTGGACATCATGTGTCTGTAGTACCCTGCCCTGACCGTGGACAGAATGTGTCTGTAATACCCTGCCCTGACCGTGGATATCATGTGTCTGTAATACTCTGCCCTGACAGTGGACAGGATGTGTCTGTAATACTCTGCCCTGACAGTGGACAGAATGTGTCTGTAATACCCTGCCCTGACATTGGACAGAATGTGTCTGTAATACCCTGCCCTGACCGTGGACAGAATGTGTCTGTAATACTCTGCCCTGACAGTGGACAGAATGTGTCTGTAAAACCCTGCCCTGACATTGGACATCATGTGTCTGTAATACCCTGCCCTGACAGTGGACAGAATGTGTCTGTAATACTCTGCCCTGACAGTGGACAGAATGTGTCTGTAATACCCTGCCCTGACAGTGGACAGAATGTGTCTGTAATACACTGCCCTGACAGTGGACAGAATGTGTCTGTAATACTCTGCCCTGACAGTGGACAGAATGTGTCTGTAGTACTCTGCCCTGACAGTGGACAGAATGTGTCTGTAATACCCTGCCCTGACCGTGGACAGAATGTGTCTGTAATACCCTGCCCTGACAGTGGACATCATGTGTCTGTAGTACCCTGCCCTGACCGTGCACAGAATGTGTCTGTAATACCCTGCCCTGACCGTGGACATCATGTGTCTGTAATACTCTGCCCTGACAGTGGACTGGATGTGTCTGTAATACTCTGCCCTGACAGTGGACAGAATGTGTCTGTAATACTCTGCCCTGACAGTGGACAGAATGTGTCTGTAATACCCTGCCCTGACCGTGGACAGAATGTGTCTGTAATACTCTGCCCTGACAGTGGACAGAATGTGTCTGTAATACCCTGCCCTGACATTGGACATCATGTGTCTGTAATACCCTGCCCTGACAGTGGACAGAATGTGTCTGTAATACTCTGCCCTGACAGTGGACAGGATGTGTCTGTAATACTCTGCCCTGACAGTGGACAGAATGTGTCTGTAATACTCTGCCCTGACAGTGGACATCATGTGTCTGTAATACTCTGCCCTGACAGTGGACATCATGTGTCTGTAATACTCTGCCCTGACAGTGGACAGAATGTGTCTGTAATACTCTGCCCTGACAGTGGACATCATGTGTCTGTAATACTCTGCCCTGACCGTGGACAGAATGTGTCTGTAATACCCTGCCCTGACCGTGGACATCATGTGTCTGTAATACCCTGCCCTGACAGTGGACATCATGTGTCTGTAGTACCCTGCCCTGACCGTGGACAGAATGTGTCTGTAATACCCTGCCCTGACCGTGGACATCATGTGTCTGTAATACTCTGCCCTGACAGTGGACAGGATTTGTCTGTAATACTCTGCCCTGACAGTGGACAGAATGTGTCTGTAATACCCTGCCCTGACCGTGGACAGAATGTGTCTGTAATACTCTGCCCTGACAGTGGACAGAATGTGTCTGTAATACCCTGCCCTGACATTGGACATCATGTGTCTGTAATACCCTGCCCTGACAGTGGACAGAATGTGTTTGTAATACTCTGCCCTGACAGTGGACAGAATGTGTCTGTAATACCCTGCCCTGACAGTGGACAGAATGTGTCTGTAATACCCTGCCCTGACAGTGGACAGAATGTGTCTGTAATACTCTGCCCTGACAGTGGACAGAATGTGTCTGTAGTACTCTGCCCTGACAGTGGACAGAATGTGTCTGTAATACCCTGCCCTGACCGTGGACAGAATGTGTCTGTAATACCCTGCCCTGACAGTGGACATCATGTGTCTGTAGTACCCTGCCCTGACCGTGGACAGAATGTGTCTGTAATACCCTGCCCTGACCGTGGACATCATGTGTCTGTAATACTCTGCCCTGACAGTGGACTGGATGTGTCTGTAATACTCTGCCCTGACAGTGGACAGAATGTGTCTGTAACACTCTGCCCTGACAGTGGACAGAATGTGTCTGTAATACCCTGCCCTGACCGTGGACAGAATGTGTCTGTAATACTCTGCCCTGACAGTGGACAGAATGTGTCTGTAATACCCTGCCCTGACATTGGACAGAATGTGTCTGTAATACCCTGCCCTGACAGTGGACAGAATGTGTCTGTAATACTCTGCCCTGACAGTGGACAGGATGTGTCTGTAATACTCTGCCCTGACAGTGGACAGAATGTGTCTGTAATACTCTGCCCTGACAGTGGACATCATGTGTCTGTAATACTCTGCCCTGACAGTGGACATCATGTGTCTGTAATACTCTGCCCTGACAGTGGACAGAATGTGTCTGTAATACTCTGCCCTGACAGTGGACATCATGTGTCTGTAATACTCTGCCCTGACAGTGGACATCATGTGTCTGTAATACTCTGCCCTGTCAGTGGACAGAATGTGT
This sequence comes from Oncorhynchus clarkii lewisi, assembly GCF_045791955.1. Taxonomy (NCBI): domain Eukaryota; kingdom Metazoa; phylum Chordata; class Actinopteri; order Salmoniformes; family Salmonidae; genus Oncorhynchus; species Oncorhynchus clarkii. The sequence goes on along the minus strand of NC_092156.1, from coordinate 7,796,763 downwards.
CTGTAATACCCTGCCCTGACAGTGGACAGAATGTGTCTGTAATACTCTGCCCTGACAGTGGACAGAATGTGTCTGTAATACTCTGCCCTGACAGTGGACAGAATGTGTCTGTAATACTCTTCCCTGACAGTGGACATCATGTGTCTGTAGTACCCTGCCCTGACCGTGGACATCATGTGTCTGTAATACTCTGCCCTGACAGTGGACATCATGTGTCTGTAATACCCTGCCCTGACAGTGGACATCATGTGTCTGTAATACTCTGCCCTGACAGTGGACAGAATGTGTCTGTAATACTCTGCCCTGACAGTGGACAGAATGTGTCTGTAATACTCTGCCCTGACAGTGGACATCATGTGTCTGTAATACTCTGCCCTGACAGTGGACAGAATGTGTCTGTAATACCCTGCCCTGACCGTGGACATCATGTGTCTGTAATACTCTGCCCTGACATTGGACAGAATGTGTCTGTAATACCCTGCCCTGACCGTGGACATCATGTGTCTGTAATACTCTGCCCTGACAGTGGACAGAATGTGTCTGTAATACCCTGCCCTGACAGTGGACAGAATGTGTCTGTAATACTCTGCCCTGACAGTGGACAGAATGTGTCTGTAATACTCTGCCCTGACAGTGGACAGAATGTGTCTGTAATACTCTGCCCTGACAGTGGACAGAATGTGTCTGTAATACTCTGCCCTGACAGTGGACAGAATGTGTCTGTAATACCCTGCCCTGACAGTGGACAGAATGTGTCTGTAATACCCTGCCCTGACAGTGGACAGAATGTGTCTGTAATACCCTGCCCTGACAGTGGACAGAATGTGTCTGTAATACTCTGCCCTGACAGAGTGGAATACTCTGCCCTGACAGTGGACATCATGTGTCTGTAATACTCTGCCCTGACAGTGGACATCATGTGTCTGTAATACTCTGCCCTGACAGTGGACATCATGTGTCTGTAGTACCCTGCCCTGACCGTGGACAGAATGTGTCTGTAATACTCTGCCCTGACAGTGGACAGAATGTGTCTGTAATACTCTGCCCTGACAGTGGACATCATGTGTCTGTAATACTCTGCCCTGACAGTGGACAGAATGTGTCTGTAATACCCTGCCCTGACCGTGGACATCATGTGTCTGTAATACTCTGCCCTGACATTGGACAGAATGTGTCTGTAATACCCTGCCCTGACCGTGGACATTACATGTGTCTGTAATACTCTGCCCTGACAGTGGACAGAATGTGTCTGTAATACTCTGCCCTGACAGTGGACAGAATGTCTCTGTAATACCCTGCCCTGACAGTGGACAGAATGTGTCTGTAATACTCTTCCCTGACAGTGGACAGAATGTGTCTGTAGTACCCTGCCCTGACCGTGGACATCATGTGTCTGTAATACTCTGCCCTGACAGTGGACATCATGTGTCTGTAATACTCTGCCCTGACAGTGGACATCATGTGTCTGTAATACTCTGCCCTGACAGTGGACATCATGTGTCTGTAATACTCTGCCCTGACAGTGGACAGAATGTGTCTGTAATACCCTGCCCTGACAGTGGAAAGAATGTGTCTGTAATACTCTGCCCTGACAGTGGACAGAATGTGTCTGTAATACTCTGCCCTGACAGTGGACAGAATGTGTCTGTAATACTCTGCCCTGACAGTGGACAGAATGTGTCTGTAATACTCTGCCCTGACAGTGGACAGAATGTGTCTGTAATACTCTGCCCTGACAGTGGACAGAATGTGTCTGTAATACTCTGCCCTGACAGTGGACAGAATGTGTCTTTAATACCCTGCCCTGACAGTGGACAGAATGTGTCTGTAATACCCTGCCCTGACAGTGGACAGAATGTGTCTGTAATACCCTGCCCTGACAGAGACAGAATGTGTCTGTAATACTCTGCCCTGACAGTGGACAGAATGTGTCTGTAATACTCTGCCCTGACAGTGGACAGAATGTGTCTGTAATACTCTGCCCTGACAGTGGACATCATGTGTCTGTAATACTCTGCCCTGACAGTGGACATCATTTGTCTGTAATACTCTGCCCTAACAGTGGACATCATGTGTCTGTAGTACCCTGCCCTGACCGTGGACAGAATGTGTCTGTAATACTCTGCCCTGACAGTGGACAGAATGTGTCTGTAATACTCTGCCCTGACAGTGGACATCATGTGTCTGTAATACTCTGCCCTGACAGTGGACAGAATGTGTCTGTAATACCCTGCCCTGACCGTGGACATCATGTGTCTGTAATACTCTGCCCTGACATTGGACAGAATGTGTCTGTAATACCCTGCCCTGACCGTGGACATCATGTGTCTGTAATACTCTGCCCTGACAGTGGACAGAATGTGTCTGTAATACCCTGCCCTGACAGTGGACAGAATGTGTCTGTAATACTCTGCCCTGACAGTGGACAGAATGTGTCTGTAATACTCTGCCCTGACAGTGGACAGAATGTGTCTTTAATACTATGCCCTGACAGTGGACAGAATGTGTCTGTAATACTCTGCCCTGACAGTGGACAGAATGTGTCTGTAATACCCTGCCCTGACAGTGGACAGAATGTGTCTGTAATACCCTTCCCTGACAGTGGACAGAATGTGTCTGTAATACCCTGCCCTGACAGTGGACAGAATGTGTCTGTAATACTCTGCCCTGACAGTGGACAGAATGTGTCTGTAATACTCTGCCCTGACAGTGGACAGAATGTGTCTGTAATACTCTGCCCTGACAGTGGACAGAATGTGTCTGTAATACCCTGCCCTGACAGTGGACAGAATGTTTCTGTAATACACTGCCCTGACAGTGGACAGAATGTGTCTGTAATACTCTTCCCTGACAGTGGACATCATGTGTCTGTAGTACCCTGCCCTGACCGTGGACATCATGTGTCTGTAATACTCTGCCCTGACAGTGGACATCATGTGTCTGTAATACTCTGCCCTGACAGTGGACATCATGTGTCTGTAATACTCTGCCCTGACAGTGGACAGAATGTGTCTGTAATACCCTGCCCTGACAGTGGACATCATGTGTCTGTAATACTCTGCCCTGACAGTGGACAGAATGTGTCTGTAATATCCTGCCCTGACAGTGGACAGAATATGTCTGTAATACCCTGCCCTGACAGTGGACAGAATGTGTCTGTACTACTCTGCCCTGACAGTGGACAGAATGTGTCTGTAATACTCTGCCCTGACAGTGGACAGAATGTTTCTGTAATACTCTGCCCTGACAGTGGACATCATGTGTCTGTAATACTCTGCCCTGACAGTGGACATCATGTGTCTGTAATACTCTGCCCTGACAGTGGACATCATGTGTCTGTAATACTCTGCCCTGACAGTGGACATCATGTGTCTGTAGTACCCTGCCCTGACCGTGGACAGAATGTGTCTGTAATACTCTGCCCTGACAGTGGACAGAATGTGTCTGTAATACTCTGCCCTGACAGTGGACATCATGTGTCTGTAATACTCTGCCCTGACAGTGGACAGAATGTGTCTGTAATACCCTGCCCTGACCGTGGACATCATGTGTCTGTAATACTCTGCCCTGACATTGGACAGAATGTGTCTGTAATACCCTGCCCTGACCGTGGACATCATGTGTCTGTAATACTCTGCCCTGACAGTGGACAGAATGTGTCTGTAATACCCTGCCCTGACAGTGGACAGAATGTGTCTGTAATACTCTGCCCTGACAGTGGACAGAATGTGTCTGTAATACTCTGCCCTGACAGTGGACAGAATGTGTCTGTAATACTCTGCCCTGACAGTGGACAGAATGTGTCTGTAATACTCTGCCCTGACAGTGGACAGAATGTGTCTGTAATACCCTGCCCTGACAGTGGACAGAATGTGTCTGTAATACCCTGCCCTGACAGTGGACAGAATGTGTCTGTAATACCCTGCCCTGACAGTGGACAGAATGTGTCTGTAATACTCTGCCCTGACAGAGTGGAATACTCTGCCCTGACAGTGGACATCATGTGTCTGTAATACTCTGCCCTGACAGTGGACAGAATGTGTCTGTAATACTCTGCCCTGACAGTGGACATCATGTGTCTGTAGTACCCTGCCCTGACCGTGGACAGAATGTGTCTGTAATACTCTGCCCTGACAGTGGACAGAATGTGTCTGTAATACTCTGCCCTGACAGTGGACATCATGTGTCTGTAATACTCTGCCCTGACAGTGGACAGAATGTGTCTGTAATACCCTGCCCTGACCGTGGACATCATGTGTCTGTAATACTCTGCCCTGACATTGGACAGAATGTGTCTGTAATACCCTGCCCTGACCGTGGACATTACATGTGTCTGTAATACTCTGCCCTGACAGTGGACAGAATGTGTCTGTAATACTCTGCCCTGACAGTGGACAGAATGTGTCTGTAATACTCTTTCCTGACAGTGGACAGAATGTCTCTGTAATACCCTGCCCTGACAGTGGACAGAATGTTTCTGTAATACACTGCCCTGACAGTGGACAGAATGTGTCTGTAATACTCTTCCCTGACAGTGGACATCATGTGTCTGTAGTACCCTGCCCTGACCGTGGACATCATGTGTCTGTAATACTCTGCCCTGACAGTGGACATCATGTGTCTGTAATACTCTGCCCTGACAGTGGACATCATGTGTCTGTAATACTCTGCCCTGACAGTGGACATCATGTGTCTGTAATACTCTGCCCTGACAGTGGACAGAATGTGTCTGTAATACTCTGCCCTGACAGTGGACAGAATGTGTCTGTAATACTCTGCCCTGACAGTGGACATCATGTGTCTGTAATACTCTGCCCTGACAGTGGACAGAATGTGTCTGTAATACCCTGCCCTGACCGTGGACAGAATGTGTCTGTAATACTCTGCCCTGACAGTGGACAGAATGTGTCTGTAATACTCTGCCCTGACAGTGGACAGAATGTGTCTGTAATACTCTGCCCTGACAGTGGACAGAATGTGTCTGTAATACTCTGCCCTGACAGTGGACAGAATGTGTCTTTAATACTATGCCCTGACAGTGGACAGAATGTGTCTGTAATACTCTGCCCTGACAGTGGACAGAATGTGTCTGTAATACTCTGCCCTGACAGTGGACAGAATGTGTCTTTAATACTATGCCCTGACAGTGGACAGAATGTGTCTGTAATACTCTGCCCTGACAGTGGACAGAATGTGTCTGTAATACCCTGCCCTGACAGTGGACAGAATGTGTCTGTAATACCCTTCCCTGACAGTGGACAGAATGTGTCTGTAATACCCTGCCCTGACAGTGGACAGAATGTGTCTGTAATACTCTGCCCTGACAGTGGACAGAATGTGTCTGTAATACTCTGCCCTGACAGTGGACAGAATGTGTCTGTAATACTCTGCCCTGACAGTGGACAGAATGTGTCTGTAATACCCTGCCCTGACAGTGGACAGAATGTTTCTGTAATACACTGCCCTGACAGTGGACAGAATGTGTCTGTAATACTCTTCCCTGACAGTGGACATCATGTGTCTGTAGTACCCTGCCCTGACCGTGGACATCATGTGTCTGTAATACTCTGCCCTGACAGTGGACAGAATGTGTCTGTAATACTCTGCCCTGACAGTGGACATCATGTGTCTGTAATACTCTGCCCTGACAGTGGACAGAATGTGTCTGTAATACCCTGCCCTGACCGTGGACATCATGTGTCTGTAATACTCTGCCCTGACAGTGGACAGAATGTGTCTGTAATATCCTGCCCTGACAGTGGACAGAATATGTCTGTAATACCCTGCCCTGACAGTGGACAGAATGTGTCTGTAATACTCTGCCCTGACAGTGGACAGAATGTGTCTGTAATACTCTGCCCTGACAGTGGACAGAATGTTTCTGTAATACTCTGCCCTGACAGTGGACATCATGTGTCTGTAATACTCTGCCCTGACAGTGGACATCATGTTTCTGTAATACTCTGCCCTGACAGTGGACATCATGTGTCTGTAATACTCTGCCCTGACAGTGGACATCATGTGTCTGTAGTACCCTGCCCTGACCGTGGACAGAATGTGTCTGTAATACTCTGCCCTGACAGTGGACAGAATGTGTCTGTAATACTCTGCCCTGACAGTGGACATCATGTGTCTGTAATACTCTGCCCTGACAGTGGACAGAATGTGTCTGTAATACCCTGCCCTGACCGTGGACATCATGTGTCTGTAATACTCTGCCCTGACATTGGACAGAATGTGTCTGTAATACCCTGCCCTGACCGTGGACATCATGTGTCTGTAATACTCTGCCCTGACAGTGGACAGAATGTGTCTGTAATACACTGCCCTGACAGTGGACAGAATGTGTCTGTAATACTCTGCCCTGACAGTGGACAGAATGTGTCTGTAATACTCTGCCCTGACAGTGGACAGAATGTGTCTGTAATACTCTGCCCTGACAGTGGACAGAATGTGTCTGTAATACTCTGCCCTGACAGTGGACAGAATGTGTCTGTAATACCCTGCCCTGACAGTGGACAGAATGTGTCTGTAATACCCTGCCCTGACAGTGGACAGAATGTGTCTGTAATACCCTGCCCTGACAGTGGACAGAATGTGTCTGTAATACTCTGCCCTGACAGAGTGGAATACTCTGCCCTGACAGTGGACATCATGTGTCTGTAATACTCTGCCCTGACAGTGGACATCATGTGTCTGTAATACTCTGCCCTGACAGTGGACATCATGTGTCTGTAGTACCCTGCCCTGACCGTGGACAGAATGTGTCTGTAATACTCTGCCCTGACAGTGGACAGAATGTGTCTGTAATACTCTGCCCTGACAGTGGACATCATGTGTCTGTAATACTCTGCCCTGACAGTGGACAGAATGTGTCTGTAATACCCTGCCCTGACCGTGGACATCATGTGTCTGTAATACTCTGCCCTGACATTGGACAGAATGTGTCTGTAATACCCTGCCCTGACCGTGGACATTACATGTGTCTGTAATACTCTGCCCTGACAGTGGACAGAATGTGTCTGTAATACTCTGCCCTGACAGTGGACAGAATGTGTCTGTAATACTCTTTCCTGACAGTGGACAGAATGTCTCTGTAATACCCTGCCCTGACAGTGGACAGAATGTTTCTGTAATACACTGCCCTGACAGTGGACAGAATGTGTCTGTAATACTCTTCCCTGACAGTGGACATCATGTGTCTGTAGTACCCTGCCCTGACCGTGGACATCATGTGTCTGTAATACTCTGCCCTGACAGTGGACATCATGTGTCTGTAATACTCTGCCCTGACAGTGGACATCATGTGTCTGTAATACTCTGCCCTGACAGTGGACATCATGTGTCTGTAATATTCTGCCCTGACAGTGGACAGAATGTGTCTGTAATACCCTGCCCTGACAGTGGAAAGAATGTGTCTGTAATACTCTGCCCTGACAGTGGACAGAATGTGTCTGTAATACTCTGCCCTGACAGTGGACAGAATGTGTCTGTAATACTCTGCCCTGACAGTGGACAGAATGTGTCTGTAATACTCTGCCCTGACAGTGGACAGAATGTGTCTGTAATACTCTGCCCTGACAGTGGACAGAATGTGTCTGTAATACCCTGCCCTGACAGTGGACAGAATGTGTCTGTAATACCCTGCCCTGACAGTGGACAGAATGTGTCTGTAATACCCTGCCCTGACAGAGACAGAATGTGTCTGTAATACTCTGCCCTGACAGTGGACAGAATGTGTCTGTAATACTCTGCCCTGACAGTGGACAGAATGTGTCTGTAATGCTCTGCCCTGACAGTGGACATCATGTGTCTGTAATACTCTGCCCTGACAGTGGACATCATGTGTCTGTAATACTCTGCCCTAACAGTGGACATCATGTGTCTGTAGTACCCTGCCCTGACCGTGGACAGAATGTGTCTGTAATACTCTGCCCTGACAGTGGACAGAATGTGTCTGTAATACTCTGCCCTGACAGTGGACATCATGTGTCTGTAATACTCTGCCCTGACAGTGGACAGAATGTGTCTGTAATACCCTGCCCTGACCGTGGACATCATGTGTCTGTAATACTCTGCCCTGACATTGGACAGAATGTGTCTGTAATACCCTGCCCTGACCGTGGACATCATGTGTCTGTAATACTCTGCCCTGACAGTGGACAGAATGTGTCTGTAATACCCTGCCCTGACAGTGGACAGAATGTGTCTGTAATACTCTGCCCTGACAGTGGACAGAATGTGTCTGTAATACTCTGCCCTGACAGTGGACAGAATGTGTCTTTAATACTATGCCCTGACAGTGGACAGAATGTGTCTGTAATACTCTGCCCTGACAGTGGACAGAATGTGTCTGTAATACCCTGCCCTGACAGTGGACAGAATGTGTCTGTAATACCCTTCCCTGACAGTGGACAGAATGTGTCTGTAATACCCTGCCCTGACAGTGGACAGAATGTGTCTGTAATACTCTGCCCTGACAGTGGACAGAATGTGTCTGTAATACTCTGCCCTGACAGTGGACAGAATGTGTCTGTAATACTCTGCCCTGACAGTGGACAGAATGTGTCTGTAATACCCTGCCCTGACAGTGGACAGAATGTTTCTGTAATACACTGCCCTGACAGTGGACAGAATGTGTCTGTAATACTCTTCCCTGACAGTGGACATCATGTGTCTGTAGTACCCTGCCCTGACCGTGGACATCATGTGTCTGTAATACTCTGCCCTGACAGTGGACAGAATGTGTCTGTAATACTCTGCCCTGACAGTGGACATCATGTGTCTGTAATACTCTGCCCTGACAGTGGACAGAATGTGTCTGTAATACCCTGCCCTGACCGTGGACATCATGTGTCTGTAATACTCTGCCCTGACAGTGGACAGAATGTGTCTGTAATATCCTGCCCTGACAGTGGACAGAATATGTCTGTAATACCCTGCCCTGACAGTGGACAGAATGTGTCTGTAATACTCTGCCCTGACAGTGGACAGAATGTGTCTGTAATACTCTGCCCTGACAGTGGACAGAATGTTTCTGTAATACTCTGCCCTGACAGTGGACATCATGTGTCTGTAATACTCTTCCCTGACAGTGGACATCATGCGTCTGTAATACTCTGCCCTGACAGTGGACATCATGTGTCTGTAATACTCTGCCCTGACAGTGGACAGAATGTGTCTGTAATACCCTGCCCTGACAGTGGACAGAATGTGTCTGTAATACTCTGCCCTGACAGTGGACAGAATGTGTCTGTAATACTCTGCCCTGACAGTGGACAGAATGTGTCTGTAATACCCTGCCCTGACAGTGGACAGAATGTGTCTGTAATACTCTGTCTGCAGGCATTGCTTTGCATACCACCTCCGTATTTCCAATAATACTGGCCTGCCGATGATGGAAGGTTCAGACCCTTGACTCCCTAGATTTTCATGTGTAATACTCTGCCCTGACAGTGGACATGAATTACAGCCACATGTGCTCAGCCTACTGATGCTGGAAGAGGTGGCGAAGGTGACCTTTCAGAAGTATCCGAAAGAAAGGCAATCCTAACCTATAAGGGCCAAACCTCAATGGGGGAATTACTCATTTGTGTGCCTATTTAAATAATATGTAAATGAAGACATTGAGCTGCTCTGACTCTGCATGACATGAGAATAGAGCCTTGTAACCAGGCAACAAGAGAGGAACACGGGACAAAGCTGTTGTTTTTAAAGCGGTCTCCGATATAATCATTACACATGACTATTTATGGATGGAAGTCGTAGAGGAGAAGGAATGCTCAGGTCTACCACTACAGCCTCAATAACTGTTACTGGACACAATGCTTACTGTCATTTATCATATTGTAGGCAACTTTTTTTTACTATTTTAACTCGATCATCTTTTTACTAAGATTTGTTGTGTAGTTGAGACAACTTGATCACTCCCATCCATCTATGAGAATAGGGGTTATAGACCGGGCCATACCAAGTCAGGCTGACCCATGACACCAACCGATGACAACCGGCAACATCGATCACCTGAAACAATGAATACACTTCCTAATTATGAAATTAACACTTCCTCCATTTTATTCTGAGGAAGGAGGAAAGGTTGGTTTGACTTTATTTCATTCTCCACAGCATAATGTGAGAGAGGGACAATAGGTCAGGGTTTTGGTTTGTGCAGGAAGGGAGTGAAAAAGTAAAGTGGCCATTGAATTGGGCCCTGATGCTTTGCTTGTTGTCGTGCATGTCTTCGTAAACATTATTTTAATACGTTTTTTAATTATTATTATAATTTTTTTCCTTCCATTTGTTAAAGCAGTGTTTTGGTTTTAACGTGATGTTGGAACTGTGGCCATTCAGTCCCAATAAGCCATCTGTCTGGAAGTGAAGCGTAACTCCTGTCTCCTCTCAAGGGTCTCCAAACTTTTCTAGCATGAGAACAACTTTTTAAAAGAAATGTCGTGAGCTACTCTTTTTATGGCTTTCAAAAAGGCACATTCTCTTCTCTGCAACTCTTCCCCAGGTCCTTCGTGCACTACTTTCTCTTGTACACTTTGTATTCTGTCAATATTCCTGGTAAAATAATGTTTCATAAAAACTCTGAGGGGGGGGGGGGACCCTACAAAATCAATTTTGTTTCCCAAATTCTGTTTGAGATATTCCTGGTTTTCACAAATTACAATTGTGAAAATTACAATTACAATTACAATTGTTCATGGAGAAACAACGAAATTGGATGTTCTGAGTCGATGTCAATGTTTAAATCGTATCAGGGGGGGGGGGAGTCTGGAAGAAATCATTTTAAAAAATATTTTTTTGTGTAATTCCCCTTTTAATTGCGCAGCTAATGTGTCAGTCTAGCGATTGTGCTGTACTTCTACTGCTTACAATCATGGCAAAGTCAGCAAATAATAGATACACTTACTCATGATATACTTCTGCCAGGTAAGCCTACTTTAGAGTAAACATTTAATTGAGACGCTTTTGAAGAAAGTAGTTCTGTCAACCCAACATCAACTGGCCTCTGTCAACATCAACTGGCCTCTGTCAACATCAACTGGCCTCTGTCAACATCAACTGGCCTCTGTCAACATCAACTGGCCTCTGTCAACATCAACTGGCCTCTGTCAACATCAACTGGCCTCTGTCAACATCAACTGGCCTCTGTCACATCAACTGGCCTCTGTCACATCAACTGGCCTCTGTCAACATCAACTGGCCTCTGTCAACATCAACTGGCCTCTGTCACATCAACTGGCCTCTGTCACATCAACTGGCCTCTGTCACATCAACTGGCCTCTGTCACATCAACTGGCCTCTGTCAACATCAACTGGCCTCTGTCAACATCAACTAGGTACTGTCAACATCAACTGGCCTCTGTCAACATCAACTGGCCTCTGTCAACATCAACTAGGTACTGTCAACATCAACTGGCCTCTGTCAACATCAACTGGCCTCTGTCAACATCAACTAGGTACTGTCAACATCAACTGGCCTCTGTCACATCAACTGGCCTCTGTCACATCAACTGGCCTCTGTCAACATCAACTGGCCTCTGTCAACATCAACTAGGTACTGTCAACATCAACTGGCCTCTGTCAACATCAACTGGCCTCTGTCAACATCAACTAGGTACTGTCAACATCAACTAGGTACTGTCAACATCAACTAGGTACTGTCAACATCAACTAGGTACTGTCAACATCAACTGGCCTCTGTCAACATCAACTGGCCTCTGTCAACATCAACTAGGTACTGTCAACATCAACTAGGTACTGTCAACATCAACTAGGTACTGTCAACATCAACTAGGTACTGTCAACATCAACTAGGTACTGTCAACATCAACTAGCCTCTGTCAACATCAACTGGCCTCTGTCAACATCAACTGGCCTCTGTCAACATCAACTGACTTCTAGTGATGTGCATTATTTTCTGTGAGCCGGACCATTTGGCGACGTCCACCTAAAAGAGACGTTCATTTGGCTCCCAAATGGCTCTTCGTTCAGTAATGCCTTAGAAATGGACTTAAAACCATGACGATATTATACGTCTCTCATTTAAAATCCTAAAACATTGCTTACCATTATGTCAGAATGTGAAATGTATACATTTTTACCTGATCAAATGATTACATGACCTGCAATTTTTTTTTAATGAAGACCAAATGTAATACACTGGGAAAAAAATTAGCGTGGACCAGAATGAGGCCCCCTCCTCACATGGCAGGGTAGCCTAGTGGTTAGAGTGTTGGACTAGTAACCGGAAGGTTGCAAGTTCAAATCCCCGAGCTGACAAGGTACAAATCTGCCGTTCTGCCCCTGAACAATGCAGTTAACCCACTGTTCCTAGGCCGTCATTGAAAATAAGAATTTGTTCTTAACTGACTTAACTGCCTAGTTAAATAAAGCTAAAATAAAACTATACATCATTCCTGCTCTGTGGTATTGCCATCTTCATAGTAAAAAAAATAAATAAATGTGTCTGGCGCTCAGCAAGCTATAGTAAAAGTATGCAAATCAGGTTGACTAGATAATAGCTGGGAACTTGCGGCGTCTTGATACCTGTGAGATTTATTTTATGACGGTTTGCAGTGGAACACGTGAAAATTCCATGTACTTTCAGAATTGTTTGGCGAGCTACTCATAGGTGGTCTGGTAGCTACTCATATGTGATCTGGTAGCTACTCATAGGTGGTCTCGTAGCTACTCATAGGTGGTCTGCGAGCTACTCAGGTGGTCTGCGAGCTACTGGTAGCTCGCGATCGACCTGTTGGAAATCCCTGCTCTAATTCCCGTCTGCTAAAACTAAGAACACTCGCTAATTGTCAGAAATACCACGGAAGTGTGTGTCAGTCACAAGTACAGAGTAGCCAGCCAGGTGTCGGAAGCACCCATGGGTTAGAATGTCTTGCCGAAGGAGCTCGATTTTGGTGGCCTCCGGTAACGCCTTCACTTCATCTGAAATATACAGCAAAATTATGGAATATTTTATCAAGTTTACCTCTGACATTTTCGTTGTTGTGGTATTGTGCAGAAAGATATGACTTTGCAACTAAAATTACTGAGCATGTGTGAATTGAGTGTATTGTTTTGGATATGGCGGGGCCTAAGGGTGGGCAACTCCAGTCCTCGAGGGCCTGATTGGTGTCACAGTTTTGCCCCAGCTAACACATCTTTGGTTTAGAATGCAATTTGATTAATCCGCTGTGTTTTTTTTAGGGATGGAGAAAGTGTGACAACAATCAGGCCCTCGAGGGCTGGAGTTGCCCACCCTTAGGCCCCGCCATATCCAAAACAATACACTCAATTCACATAGAAAATGAACATAGAATGCCCACCCTAGTCACACCCTGGCCTAACCAAAATAGAGAATAAAAACCTCTCTATGGCCAGGGCATGACATCCATTTTAGTGTCTGGATTCGGTGAGGGCCCAAATGATCAAACTTTGACCAGAATGAGGCTCTCCACTACCTGTTCCTGCAGTAATGATATTTTAATAATTTATTGGTAGATAATTGGCAAAAAGCCTAGGTCTACCAGTAGTCTTTGCAAATTAGGGAGCCAAATGAAGGGCTCTCACTGATGCGATTGGGTTACACTGACTGACGAGGTGAGTTACTCACCGTCTGGCAAGCCCCGACATCCTAGGGAAGGGATACCTAGAAAATCCTTTGGTTTATTTGTCCCGATGCGATTCCATGGTCATATAACAACGTTGCATGACTTATGATTGATTGACTTTATTCAGTCACTTCAAACACATTTTATAAACTTGCTGTTCAGTTGTCAATTAAAGCACAGTAAATAGCCTACTGTGAAATTTGACTGCACCCAACCGCAGCGCACACATGTTGTATCGACCAAATAGTGCCGACAGATGGCCATACCATAGGGGTTCCCTGTCATCGCTGGCTTTGTGACTGACGGGCGCCTATCCTATCAATAGATCGCTAGAGGATGCATATCATTCATTCTAGTGGGAGAGAGCTCGATGGACTAATTGATACATTTACATGAAAAGTAGTCGTGTTTTTAAATGTAAAAAAAAAATATATATATATTTTTTTTATATGAAGTGGAAGAAGTAGCCGGCTGAAAATTAGTCTGTAACCGGCCGATTAGCCGACAGACGGCGCTAATGGAATGCAGTGTCAACTGGCTAGGCTGAATGAAAGGAAGGGACAGATCAGAACGAGTTGCTCTCCTTCAATATTCTCTACACAGAGCGGAGTGGAGTGAAGGGTAGATTTGCGGGACTCAAACGGTCGTGAAGGATGAGCTATCGACCGGGGCTTGAGCCGCTGATCTGCTCCGATCCTCTTCACTGCTCAATACTCACTGTGGAGAAGAAAAACACTTTTACTAGAATCTGTTATATTAACTCTGTATTATGTGCCCTCTCCCTCCAGGTGCTAGCTCTGTTTGAGGAGGGGGAGGAGACCATCACAGCCTTCGTGGAACCTATCGTCATCCTGCTTATCCTCATCGCTAACGCTGTGATCGGAGTCTGGCAGGTGAGTGTCTCTATCTTGTGTGTGTGTTCACCTGATCATGGGTCAGGAGACGGTGCTGACATGCAGGATATTATATGGTGTGTCACCTTAGGGCGAAGACATTATGTAACGAGTCATCGATACAGAACCCTAACTTGTGTTCTGCTTTCGACCTTCATACGTGCCAGCAGGGCTTTTATTGATGGGTAGGATAGTAAAGCCGCATTCAATTGAAACATGGAAACCATGGAGCCAAGGCCAACCTTTTTAAATTGCCCAGTGTATATACACATGGCAATGTACATGGTGCTTCTAGAGGCGCCAGTAAAACAAGCCTTTGATGATGTAAATGCTAGTTCTGTAGGTATTTCACTCAAAGCGATCACTTACTGTCTTTGTTCATTTCACTCTGTAGACCTGCAGACAGAAACGGGTCAGTGTTAATTGAAGACCATTAACTGCAGCCTAATCAGAATTGGTCTCTGAATAGAGCACTTTGTCCTTGGGGGGGATGGGTAGAATTAGGAGGGATGGGTAGAATGAGGAGGGATGGGTAGAATGAGGAGAGATGGGTAGAATGAGGAGAGATGGGTAGAATGAGGAGAGATGGGTAGAATGAGGAGAGATGGGTAGAATGAGGAGAGATGGGTAGAATGAGGAGAGATGGGTAGAATGAGGAGAGATGGGTAGAATGAGGAGGGATGGGTAGAATGAGGAGGGATGGGTAGAATGAGGGGGGATGGGTAGAATGAGGGGGGATGGGTAGAATGAGGGGGGATGGGTAGAATGAGGGGGGATGGGTAGAATGAGGGGGGATGGGTAGAATGAGGGGGGATGGGTAGAATGAGGAGGGATGGGTAGAATGAGGAAGCATGGGTAGAATGAGGAGAGATGGGTAGAATGAGGAGGGATGGGTAGAATGAGGAGGGATGGGTAGAATGAGGAGGGATGGGTAGAATGAGGAGGGATGGGTAGGATGGGTAGAATGAGGTGGAGGGATGGGTAGAATGAGGAGGAGGGATGGGTAGAATGAGGAGGAGGGATGGGTAGAATGAGGAGGAGGGATGGGTAGAATGAGGAGGAGGGATGGGTAGAATGAGGAGGAGGGATAGATAGAGCACATGGGGTTTGGAGGATAAAGTGAGGTTTGGAGGACACATTGACAGCTGAGTGAGCAAGCACTGTGTACGGTCAGTCTATGGGTTGAATGTTCAGTTTATAGCCATTGCCTTTCTAGTAGGTGTTCATTCCAAAGTGACAGAAAGGCACCAACACTTTAGCGTGGTACAAAATGGGGCTGTTGGTACTGAACCTGCCTCTGTCTCTCCGTGTGGTCCAGGAGAGGAATGCGGAGAACGCCATCGAGGCGCTGAAGGAGTACGAGCCAGAGATAGCCAAAGTGTACCGCATGAACCGCAAGGCTGTCCAGAGGGTCAAAGCCCGGGAAATCGTGCCTGGGGATGTTGTAGAGATTGCGGGTGAGTACAGGGTGAGGGACAGACAGATTATTTTTCAGTGTGAAATTATTTTTCTTTGTTCACCCTGCATTCTGGCCCATACCACACACACACACACACACACACACACACACACACACACACACACACACACACACACACACACACACACACACACACACACACACACACACACACACACACACACACACACACACACACACACACACACACACACACACACACACACACACACACACACACACACACACACACACACACACACACACACACACACACACACACACACACACACACAGTGCCTTCAGAAAGTGTTCACACCCCTTTTCCCCACATTTTGTTGTATTACAGCCTGAATTTGAAATTGATTAAATGTTGTTTTTGTCACTGACCTACACACAATACTCCGTAATATCTTGAGTCCATAAGTAACTGATCAACCCCTTTTGTTATGACAAACTTAAATAAGTTCAGGAGTAAAACTGCTGAACAATTCACATAATAACGTTGCATGGACTCACTCTGTGTACAATAATAGTGTTTAACATGACTACCTCATCTCTGTACCCCACTCATATACAGTACCAGTCAAAAGTTTGGACACACCTACTCATTCAAGGCTTTTTCTTTATTTGAACTATATTCTACATTGTAGAATAATAATGAGGACATCAAAATAACACATATGGAATCATGTAGTAACCAAAAAAGTGTTAAACAAATCAAAATATATTTTAGATTCTTCAAAGTAGCCATCCTTTGCCTTGAAGACGGCTTTACACACTCTTGGCATTCTCTCAACCAGCTTCATGAGGTAGTCACCTGGAATGCATTTCAATTAACAGGTGTGCCTTGTTAAAAGTTAATTTGTGGAATTTATTTCCTTCTTAATATTTTTTGAGCCAATCAGTTGGAAAAGCCTATAGAATGCTGACTGCAGGAATGTCCACCAGAGCTGTTGCCCGATAATTGAATGTTAATTTCTAGACCTAGGCTATTTGGCTACTATCTACAGATACATTTTGAAAACATTCTGAAGAATCATTACTGCAAGAACAACAGGTAGTGGAGAGCCTCGTTCTGGCGGCTGAGGAGTATTTCTGTCTGTAATAAAGCACTTTTGTGGGGACTCTTTTTGATTGGCTGGGCCTGGCTCCCAAGTGGGTGGGCCTATTGTCTCCCAGGCCCACCTATGGCTGCACCCCTGCCTAGTCATGTGAAACCCATAGATTAGGGCCTAATGAATTTATTTCAATTTACAGATGTTCTTTATATGAACTGTAACTCAGCAAAATCTTTGAATTTGTTGCGTTTATGATATCGTACATAAACTAAAACAGGCATTCTGGTAACACTCGTAGGCACTAAGGGGCTATATGATGATTTTTTCCCCCTTGTTTCTATAATGTTGTTACCTTCATTTTTTTTTGGGGGGGGGGGTCTCTATTGATTAATGAGATGCAAATTTTATATTTATTTTTGTGCTGTAATTTGCCATTTACCTTGAAACATATTATAATTTGTTTATATTATTGTCTCAATGAGCCACTAGGCTATAAATAAGAGCTAAGTGCAATGGTCAGGACACTGACGTTAGTTTGACGTAGAATCGTCAGTCACCTGTCTGCATCCTGGTAATTAAAGTGAGCAGTAAGAAATCAATCTCTGACTTGTTTTGGGTGCCCCAACTCCATTGTACCTTGAATTAGTCCTTTTGGAAGTTTTTTCCTCGGTAAGTCATTCATGTCGATTTGTCATTTTGTTGTTGAGCACCCCTTTTTCTTTGTATGCTGAAGAACGTAGGCCCACCTGAACTCGTCCCTTTGAGCATTGTGAAGTTATCAATTATGCTTTGGATGGTGTATCAATACACCCAGTAACTACAAAGATCTTTCCTAACTCAGTTGCCGGAAAGGAAGGAAACCGCTCAGGGATTTCACCATAACTTTTTTTTAAAACAGAGTTTAATGGCTGTGATAGGAGAAAACTGAGGATGGATCTACAAGATTGTAGTTACTCCACAATACTAACCTAAATGACAGAGTGAAAAGAAGGAAGTACAGAGCAAAAATATTCCAAAACATGCATCCTGTTAGCAACAAGGCTCTAAAGTAATACTGCAAAAAAATTGGCAAAGCAATTCACTTTTTGTCCTGAATCGAAAGTGTTATGTTTGGGGCAAATCCAATACATCACTGAGTACCACTCTCCATATTTTCAAGCAGTGGTGGCTGCATCATGTTATGGGTATGCTTGTAATCATTAAGGACTGGGGAGGTTTTCAGGACAAAAAAGAAATGGAATGGAGCCAAGCACAGGCAAAATCCTAGAGGAAAACCTGGTTCAGTCTGCTTTCCACGAGACACTGGGAGATTAATTCATCTTTCCACAGGACAATAACTTAAAACGTTTGGCAAAATCTACACTGGAGTTGCTTACCAAGAAGACTTTGAATGTTCCTGAGTTGCCGAAGTACAGTTTTTAATTAAATCTACTTAAATCTATGGCAAGACCTGAAAATGGTTGTCTAGCAATGATCAACAACCAATTTAACATAATTTTGAAACTAATCATGGGCAGATGTTGCACAATCCAGCTGTGGAAAGACTGCCAAAGATTGCTTCGACAAAGTATTGACTCACGAGTGTGAATAATTATGTAAATGATATATTTTTGTATTTAATTTTCAATAAATGTGAAAACAAATTCTCAAAACATGTTTTCACTTTGTCATTATGGGGTATAGTGTGTAGATGGGTGAGAAATGTAACACGTTTTGAATTTAGGCTGTAACACAACAAAACGTGGAATAAGTCGTAAGTCGAGGGGAATGAATACCTTGTGAAGGCACTGTAAAAGCCTTTCCACTGGGCCCACAGGTGCCAGCCAGGACCACGTGTGTGTGTGAGAGAAGTGGCTGCGGTCGTCCCTGTATTTAGGGGACTTTACATTTCCAAAGCGTTTCCCTTGCTCTCAGTCTCACCACCTGGTTACTGCTGCTGGGTATTCTGAGCCAGGCGTGCTGCCCTGTTCTGAGCCAGGCGTGCTGCCCTGTTCTGAGCCAGGCGTGCTGCCCTGTTCTGAGCCAGGCGTGCTGCCCAGTTCTGAGCCAGGCGTGCTGCCCTGTTCTGAGCCAGGCGTGCTGCCCTGTTCTGAGCCAGGCGTGCTGCCCTGTTCTGAGCCAGCCCTGCTGCCCTGTTCTGAGCCAGCCCTGCTGCCCTGTTCTGAGCCAATTGCAATTTTCCAAGGTCCCTCTTTGTGACCACTGACCACAAGACTGAACAGTAGTCCAGGTGTGACAAAACTAGAGCCTGTAGGACCTGCCTCAACAGAAATGTTGAGGTTCAACAGCACCTCTTAGAACACTGAGAAGAAGCAGCACTATCAGGTATCCTGTGGAGTGTTAAGGTTGAGGGTCTACACCAGAAGTTAATGGGTGTCTGTAGGAGGAAGGTATATGGTGGGGGTCAATTAAGCTTGGAATGTACTGAGTGTAGGGAAAATGATCATATGTGGCAGGCATTGATAAGGGGGGATAGAGTCATGGATTAGTGATGAAGTGGGTGGAGGTCAGGTCACGTTAAGGGAAAATGGACCGTTTATTTTGCACGTATCACTTAGTTTCCTACCTAGCAATAAAGATGCAATAGTTAGCGAGAAGGAGGAGACTCCACCCAAAGTGGGGTACATATACCACCACTATGGTAACCATGTCTTCCAGTCTGTTCAGCTGTTCGATCCTTTAGGGAAGAATAAACTTGGTTTAAAGCTTTCACAGTGTCCGTTGAGTTCTTCCTCTGATAATTAGAACCTAACACTATCTGGGACATATAATACAACCCCAGCCTGACACTACTGTATATGAGGAACCAATGAGATCTAGCCACTCCAATCCTCTTTATTGTCTCTATGGCGATCTGGCATCTTTGAGCTGAGGTGGAGAGGGAAGTGTTTTCTGTTGAAATGGGATGTGACCCCCCCCCCCCCCCCCGCGCCCTCCCATCTGTCTCTGTAATCAGGGTCTCCTCTGTGGACGGTGAGTCCGAGTATCACTCCTCTCTGTCAGCAGCTCTATATAAATGAATGATGGGGTTTTATTAGTCTAGCCCACCTAGTATCTGCTGAGTGGAGGGCAGAGCACACAGACAGAGGGCACACAGACAGAGGAAAGATGCAAGCCTGTCAGGATGTGAGTGGCCCACAGAGGAAAGATGCAAGTCTGTCAGGATGTGAGTGGCCCACAGAGGAAAGATGCAAGCCTGTCAGGATGTGAGTGGCCCACAGAGGAAAGATGCAAGTCTGTCAGTATGTGAGTGGCCCACAGAGGAAAGATGCCATTTCCTACCATAGCAGATACTGGGTAGAGAGGCTTCCAGCTTGGCATAGTGTTCTGTATGTACAGTATTGCCTGAGCAGAGGAATATCTCTCTGTGACTTAATCTGGTTGCTTAGTGCTATTTTACACTAGTAAACACTCAGTAGGTAAAACTACAGTTATTTTTTTCTCTCTCTCAGAAAGTGTCTAAGAGCATGTTCAGAGGCAAACACTCCTTTTTAATTGTTATTATTTATTTTTTTACTTACCATTTCTTCTCCAAAAACATTTGTTTGTGTCAAGAGTCTTTTCTCTCCTGTATGTTGGACTAGTGTCGGTTCAAGTTGTTTCCATGGGAACTAGCGATCTGAAAGGAATGGAAATGGACACTCAACTACAGTGCCTTTTTTGAGGAGAGCTAAAAAAACATAAATGCAGTATATTTACACAAGTTTCCACCCTCCTCTCTGCTGCCTGCCTGGCTGGTTTCACATTGTCCCCAGTGCCAGCGTTACGCCACAGTTATGGGTGTGGAACTTTCCCTGTTTAAAAAAAAAAAAAAAAAAGATTTTCTTCACAGATAGAAACTGGCTGTACACTTGAGACAGACAAGGTTGTTGGAACTACGAACACATACAGGCTTAGACGGCCTGAAGAAATTGAAACCTGGGAAGACCTCCTAGTGGAACAGGAAGGGAGTGAAGATCGTCCCATACAGGAATGGGTGCCATGTAGCCAGATCACTAATAAACATGATGTTTGGGTTCCATTCTCATGAATATCCAATGCCTAACCTCCTCGGTTAGGGAACTAGAGATGGATTTAGGTGGTAATAAGATCAGAGTTGAAGAAGCTATGCAGTAGTGTATTTTGTCTGCTGTCTATCTTCAGGAGAACTGGGACTGTGAACCTAGCAGTAGTATGACCTTAAGAGCACAAGCAGCTCTGTCAGTGTGGTACTTGCTGTGTCATGATTCAATTAAATCAGCAATCTCAGACCATCACAAATCACATCAACTAGAGTTTGGTCTGATAGATCCTAAGTTCCAGGAATGAATATCAGACCATCACATCAACTAGAGTTTGGTCTGATGGATACTAAGTTCCAGCCAGGGGTGAACGTTAAGTTAGGCACACACTACTGGTTGATTCTCCAAAGGTTCCCTCCAGACAGTTGACCGTTTGCACTCAGTAATGGCGTAGGCTGCATTATGTTAAGGTAAGTATTCACTGTCAAATAGAACTTACTGATCCCAAGCACCTAGTATTAGCATTTAGATGGGAGAGGAGCGAGCGAGACTCAGTCTGTGGGAGGTGATTGGAGACGAGTGATGGTTGAGTTGGAGGAGAGGGCTACAGTAGGTGAGGAGGATGCTGGGAGTGGGAGTTTCAAAAGCCTCTTTTTTGCAGTTCCCACACATACACCTCTCTTTCTTTCCTCGCTTCATCTCTTTCTTGTTGCAGAAGAGAGGAGGAGTGGATTGTCAGATATAATGTGAGAGATTGAGTACTCGTGATAAAGTAGGAAAATGAGAACTCCAAGGGCAATGCAGGAAAATGCCATGATGGGGGGGGGGGGGGGGGGGCACAGGAAGTTTTCTGAAATCATCAAACTAGCAGTTTGCCATAGTCCTACCAATGAATGTGATGAAAGGTTTTTAATCAATACCTTAGGTTTGGTCAGTGGTTCACTTCCTGATTAGAGTTGGAGGGGAGGCCAAATAATGCTCCCACACACACTAGGTCGTGGAACGTAGCTAATCACTGTCAGTTTGCCTTGCGTAATAATGATCATTCAGCACCACCAGATAAGGCAATAGACAAGACAGACTTTTCATGAGGGATCCTAATTGGTGCATTCTGTTACTAGCCTTGTTTTAGTGAATAGCAGTGGATTAGGCTGATATCTGAGGACAGGGTTGGACCCGTCTGAATAGCAGTGAATTATGTAGGCTGATGTCTGAGGACAGGGTTGGACCCGTCTGAATAGCAGTGAATTATGTAGGCTGATGTCTGAGGACAGGGTTGGACCCGTCTGAATAGCAGTGAATTATGTAGGCTGATGTCTGAGGACAGGGTTGACCAATCTGGATAACATGTAGCACAGAACTGTGTTGATGTGTGTATTTACCTCTGTAAACCATGCAACTTCAAACCATTACAGAATAGCGTATTGGTTGTGTGGTCGTCAACATCAGTTGCATCATAGCTTTCAGTTATGAGGATGTCTGCTTCATGTCTTATGACTTGTAAACCTCTTACTGTAATGATATCTTCATATTCTAGAAGTTTTTACTTAAAAAAAAAGTGCTTGGATGAAGCAATTCCAGCATCACTGTCCTGGTGTGACCCACCAACGTGCCCCAAAAACGGTTGAATGTGAAGCTGTGATAAATGCGTGCATTGGAGCATGGTTCAAAGCACATTAAGTGCCACATGCCCACGACTCCTAAACCCTGTCATGAAAGATGACTTTAATATACAGCCGGAGAGGAGAGAAATAGATTAGAGGTATTAATCCAAGCTGCTTGTTTATGGGTTCATCCCTCTGTGATGAGGGAGCTGAGTGCTTTCTCAGATGCCCGAGCGCGAGTGTGGAATCCATTTTATAGGGATGGCAATCGTGACTCGATCAGAGTTGCATCAAGGTAGTTTTTATTTCTTTATTTTTTTTGGTATACGGTTGGCTGAATGTTGTTGACTTGCAAGGCTACGCCAGGGCTCGCTGGCTGAAGTTACTTTGCTAAAGGCTTTTTTTTTTTTTTTTAATGCTGCGATTCGATAGGTTGCAATTGAGTGTTCACCTGGGGAACGTGGGTGGTTGCCGGCAGTTTCACAGCTAGTCTTCCATCTTCTCATTTCCTTCGTGATTACACCTCCTGGCCCGCTGGACTCACATCATCACAGGTCACTACAGAGATCTTCATTTTAAAATCTCACTCACCTTTCTCTTGTCTCTCTTCACTATTATCTCGTCTCAAATTCAATTTAAAGGCTTTATTGGCATGGGAAACACATGTTAACATTGCCAAAGCAAGTGAAGTAGATGATTAACAAAAGTGAAATAAACAAAATGTACAGTATACATTACACTCACAGAAGTTGCAAAAGAATAAAGACATTTCAAATGTCATTATTTCTATATACAGTGTTGTGACGATGTGCAAATAGTTAAAGGGATTTTTTTTTAGAGCAGAGGAAAGAGTGCCTCCTACTGGCCCTCCAACACCACTTCCAGCAGCATCTAGTCTCTCATCCAGGGACCGACCAGGACCATCCCTGCTTAGCTTCAGAAGCAAGCCAGCAGCATCTAGTCTCCCATCCAGGGACCGAGCAGGACCATCCCTGCTTAGCTTCGGAAGCAAGCCAGCAGCATCTAGTCTCCCATCCAGGGACCGACCAGGACCAACCCTGTTTAGCTTCAGAAGCAAGCCAGCAGCATCTAGTCTCCCATCCAGGGACTGACCAGGACCAACCCTGCTTAGCTTCAGAAGCAAGCCAGCAGTGGGATTCAGGGTGGTATGCTGCTGGCATGTTTGGGAACCACTGCTGTAGGACAACAAATTCCATCCAATGTCTAGATGGAATTTGTATTTGTGGTCCTGGCGACTGGACCTTTTTTTGAAACACCATTATTTTAGTCTTACTGCTATTTACTGTCAGTGCCCAGGTCTGACATAATCTGTGCAGAAGATCTAGGTGCTGCTGTAGGCCCTCCTTGGTTGGTGACAGAAGCACCAGATCATCAGCAAACAGTAGACATGGTCTCTCTTCCTCCCTCTCTCTTCTTATTTCTCCCTCTGTAGAATGTTAACCCAATACTTTCATCAAATGACAGTTTTAAACAAACCCTCTGTCTGCTCTTCTAACCTGTTTTTGTTTTTGTCTAGTTGGTGACAAGGTCCCTGCTGACATCAGGATCACCTCCATTAAATCTACCACCCTAAGAGTGGACCAGTCTATTCTAACAGGTAGGCTAAAACGCTACATACTGACTGGTTAGCTGGTTGACTTGGCTGGGTTGGTTGGTTAGCTGGTTGACTTGGCTGGGTTGGTTGGTTAGCTGGTTGACTTGGCTGGGTTGGTTGGTTGGCTGGCTGAGATTAAACCTCTGTTCCTCTTAATGTTATCTACAACATGCTCGTAGTGTTACCTACAACATACTCGTACCTACAACAGCCTCTTACCTTTACCGACAACATGCTCGTATTGTTACCTACAACATGCTCGCACTGTTACCGACAACATGCTCGTACCTACAACATGCTCGTATTGTCACCGACAACATGCTTGTATTGTCACTGACAACATGCTCGTATTGTCACCGACAACATGCTCGTACTGTAACCTACAACATGCTCGTATTGTTACCGACAACATGCTCGTATTGTTACCTACAACATGCTCGTATTGTCACCGACAACATGCTCGTATTGTCACTGACAACATGCTCATACTGTTACCTACAACATGCTCGTATTGTTACCTACAACATGCTCGTACTGTTACCTACAACATGCTCGTACTGTTACCTACAACATGCTCGTACTGTTACCGACAACATGCTCGTATTGTTACCGACAACATGCTCGTACTGTTACCGACAACATGCTCGTACTGTTACCTACAACATGCTCGTATTGTTACCGACAACATGCTCGTACTGTTACCTACAACATGCTCGTACGGTTACCGACAACATGCTCGTACGGTTACCTACAACATGCTCGTACGGTTACCGACAACATGCTCGTACGGTTACCGACAACATGCTCGTACTGTTACCTACAACATGCTCATATTGTTACCGTCAACATGCTCGTATTGTTACCTACAACATGCTCGTACTGTTACCTACAACATGCTCGTACTGTTACCTACAACATGCTCGTACTGTTACCGACAACATGCTCGTACTGTTACCTACAACATGCTCGTACTGTTACCTACAATATGCTCGTACTGTTACCTACAACATGCTCGTACTGTTACCTACAATATGCTCGTACTGTTACCGACAACATGCTCGTACTGTTACCTACAATATGCTCGTACTGTTACCTACAACATGCTCGTACTGTTACCTACAATATGCTCGTACTGTTACCTACAACATGCTCGTACTGTTACCTACAATATGCTCGTACTGTTACCGACAACATGCTCGTACTGTTACCTACAACATGATCGTACTGTTACCTACAACATGCTCGTACTGTTACCAACAACATGCTCGTATTGTTACCGACAACATGCTCGTACTGTTACCTACAACATGCTCGTACTGTTACCTACAACATGCTCGTATTGTTACCTAAAAACATGCTCGTATTGTTACCGACAACATGCTCGTATTGTTACCTACAACATGCTCGTACTGTTACCGACAACATGCTCGTATTGTTACCGACAACATGCTCGTATTGTTACCGACAACATGCTCGTATTGTTACCGACAACATGCTCTTAATGTTACCGACAATATGCTCGTACTGTTACCTACAATATGCTCGTACTGTTACCGACAACATGCTCGTATTGTTACCGACAACATGCTCGTATTGTTACCGACAACATGCTCATATTGTTACTGACAACATGCTCGTACTGTTCGTACTGTTGTTACCTACAACATGCTCGTACTGTTACCTACAACATGCTCGTACGGTTACCGACAACATGCTCGTACGGTTACCTACAACATGCTCGTACGGTTACCGACAACATGCTCGTACGGTTACCGACAACATGCTCATACTGTTACCTACAACATGCTCATATTGTTACCGTCAACATGCTCGTACTGTTACCGACAACATGCTCGTACTGTTACCTACAACATGCTCATACTGTTACCGACAACATGCTTGTACCGTTACCTACAACATGCTCATATTGTTACCTACAACATGATCGTACTGTTACCTACAACATGCTCGTACCGACAACATGCTCGTATTGTTACCGACAACATGCTCGTACTGTTACCTACAATATGCTCGTACTGTTACCGACAACATGCTCGTATTGTTACCTACAACATGCTCGTACTGTTACCTACAACATGCTCGTACTGTTACCTAAAAACATGCTCGTATTGTTACCGACAACATGCTCGTATTGTTACCTACAACATGCTCGTACTGTTACCGACAACATGCTCGTATTGTTACCGACAACATGCTCGTATTGTTACCGACAACATGCTCGTATTGTTACCGACAACATGCTCGTATTGTTACCGACAACATGCTCTTAATGTTACCGACAATATGCTCGTACTGTTACCTACAATATGCTCGTACTGTTACCGACAACATGCTCGTATTGTTACCGACAACATGCTCGTATTGTTCCCGACAACATGCTCATAT
>NC_092156.1:7768293-7770008 GCF_045791955.1 Oncorhynchus clarkii lewisi | reverse complement strand
CCCTGTATATAGTCTCCACACTGACTCTGTACCGGTACCCCCCTGTATATAGTCTCCACATTGACTCCACATTGACTCTGTACCGGTACCCCCTGTATATAGTCTCCACATTGACTCCACATTGACTCTGTACCGGTACCCCCTGTATATAGTCTCCACACTGACTCTGTACCGGTACCCCCCTGTATATAGTCTCCACATTGACTCCACATTGACTCTGTACCGGTACCCCCTGTATATAGTCTCCACACTGACTCTGTACCGGTACCCCCCTGTATATAGTCTCCACATTGACTCCACATTGACTCTGTACCGGTACCCCCTGTATATAGTCTCCACATTGACTCCACATTGACTCTGTACCGGTACCCCCTGTATATAGTCTCCACACTGACTCTGTACCGGTACCCCCCTGTATATAGTCTCCACATTGACTCCACATTGACTCTGTACCGGTACCCCCTGTATATAGCCTCCACATTGACTCTGTACCGGTACCCCCTGTATATAGTCTCCACACTGACTCTGTACCGGTACCCCCCTGTATATAGTCTCCACATTGACTCTGTACCGGTACCCCCTGTATATAGTCTCCACATTGACTCCACATTGACTCTGTACCGGTACCCCCTGTATATAGTCTCCACATTGACTCCACATTGACTCTGTACCGGTACCCCCTGTATATAGTCTCCACATTGACTCCACATTGACTCTGTACCGGTACCCCCTGTATATAGTCTCCACACTGACTCTGTACCGGTACCCCCTGTATATAGCCTCCACATTGACTCTGTACCGGTACCCCCTGTATATAGCCTCCACATTGACTCTGTACCGGTACCCCCTGTATATAGCCTCCACATTGACTCTGTACCGGTACCCCCCTGTATATAGCCTCCACATTGACTCTGTACCGGTACCCCCTGTATATAGTCTCCACATTGACTCTGTACCGGTACCCCCTGTATATAGCCTCCACATTGACTCTGTACCGGTACCCCCTGTATATAGCCTCCACATTGACTCTGTACCGGTACCTCCCTGTATATAGTCTCCACATTGACTCTGTACCGGTGCCCCCTGTATATAGCCTCCACATTGACTCTGTACCGGTACATCCCCTGTATATAGCCTCCACATTGACTCTGTACCGGTACCTCCCTGTATATAGTCTCCACATTGACTCTGTACCGGTGCCCCCTGTATATAGCCTCCACATTGACTCTGTACCGGTACCCCCTGTATATAGCCTCCACATTGACTCTGTACCGGTACCCCCTGTATATAGCCTCCACATTGACTCTGTACCGGTACCCCCTGTATATAGTCTCCACATTGACTCTGTACCGGTACCCCCTGTATATAGTCTCCACATTGACTCTGTACCGGTACATCCCCTGTATATAGCCTCCACATTGACTCTGTACCGGTACCCCCTGTATATAGTCTCCACATTGACTCTGTACCGGTGCCCCCTGTATATAGCCTCCACATTGACTCTGTACCGGTACATCCCCTGTATATAGCCTCCACATTGACTCTGTACCGGTACCTCCCTGTATATAGTCTCCACATTGACTCTGTACCGGTGCCCCCTGTATATAGCCTCCACATTGACTCTGTACCGGTACCCCCTGTATATAGCCTCCACATTGACTCTGTACCGGTACCCCCTGTATATAGCCTCCACATTGACTCTGTACCGGTACCCC
>NC_092156.1:7608293-7763293 GCF_045791955.1 Oncorhynchus clarkii lewisi | reverse complement strand
TTATACAGCATGATTATTACACAGGTGCACCTTGAGCTGGTATCAATAAAAGGCCACTCTAAAATGTGCAGTTTGTCACATAACACAACGTCACAGATGTCTCAAGTTTGAGGGAGCGTGCAATTGGCATGTTTACTACAGGAATGTCCACCAGAGTTGTTGCCAAATGATTGAATGTTAATTTCTCTGTCATAAGCCGCCTCCAACATTGTTTTAGAGAATTGCAGTGCATCAACCTGCCTCACAACCGCAGACCACGTGTATGGCATTGTGTGGGTGAGAGGTTTGCTGATGTCAACATTGTGAACATGTCAACATTGTGAACGTGCCCCATGGTGGCTGTGGGGTTATAGTATGGGCAGGAATAAGCCACAGACAACGCACACAATTGCATTTTATCAATGGCAATTTGAATGCACAAAAATATCGTAACGAGTCCAGAGGCCCATTTTTTTTAAGGTCTCTGTGACCAACAGATGCATATCTGTATTCCCATTCATGTGAAATCCATAGATTAGGGCCTAATGAATTGATTTCAATTGCGGATTTCCTCATAGGAACTGTAACTCAGTAAAATCAATGAAATTGTTGCATGTTGCGTTTAGTATACCTTGCAGAAACTTGGCTGGCTTAAATTGTTGGGAGTTTATACATGGAGAGTGTGACTTTATTTTGATAGTTTATAGTTTATTCACTGTTAGTCAGTCCCTCCACACAAACACATTTTTCTGGGTGTGCGCCAGCTCATGTTTTTTCATCTGCTATTGGCTCAATCTATGAACATAGAACTCAGTGATTTCTCCATGGAGCAACACGATCGGATGACAGCAGCCTCGGGAAAGTCCAAAGGGAGAGGGGTGTTCCTCTTCAAAAACAACAACTGATACGCTGCTTCCAGTGTGAAGGTATTCTCAAGCTTTTGCTCACCTGATATGGAATCCCTCATGTTAAGCTCCAGACATTTTTATCTACCAACAGAGTTCTCATCCATAATTATCATGGCAGTCAAAGAAATGTATGGGTTCATAAACAAATAAGAAACCGCCTTGGTGGAAGAGTGGGGTAACATCTCACAGCAAGAACTGCCAAATCTGGTGCAGTCTATGAGGAGATGTACTGCAGTACTTAATGCAGCTGGTGGCCACACCAGATACTGACAGTTACTTTTGATTTTGACCACCCCCCCTTTGTTCAGGGACATATTATTAAATTTCTGTTAGTCACATGTCTGTGGAACTAGTTCAGTTTATGTCTCAGTTGTTGAATCTTATGTTCATATAAATATTTACACATGTTAAGTTCGCTGACAATAAATAATAAATAATATTTCTATGATTCTTGTTTTTAAGTTTTTGCATTTTGGGTTTTATACACTTTTACTTTTGGGTTTTATACACCAGCTTCAAACAGCTGAAAATACAATATTTGTGATTATGGAAATATATTTCACAGCGCTTTAGATGGTACAATGATTTTGTCACATAAACTGAAATTCTCCAACCGATTATAATTTTAGCAAGCAGGAAATGGCGGAGGGATTTCTGCATAGTGCATCTTTAAGAAGCAGCGCGGCTTGGCGGGACATATTTCGTGGGTCTTGACCTCCGCCTTCCCTGAGCCCGTTGGGGAGTTGTAGAGATGAGACAAGGTCGTAAATATCTATTGGATATCATGAAATTGGGGAGAAAGAAAAATGGGGTAAAATTGCATACACATAAAAAAAATGACAAGGTACACCCGCAGGCAGCATTTTTGGTGGGCATAGTCTTTAACGGTGGGAGACTTAAAACCGTTCTACCTCACTTTTACCAACACGGCTACAATTCAGAGACCACTTTTAGTTTACCCACAGAAACACATACAAGGCCCTCCTTCGCACTTTCTTCAGCAAATCATACCGTGACTCTATCTTCTTGCTTCCTGTTTACAAACAAAAAGCTCAAACAGGAAGTGGTCCAATGAATTAGACACAAGGCTACAAGACTGTTTTGCAAGGACAAACTGATATATGTTTCAGGATTCATCCGATAGCATTCATCAATAAGTGGTTAATCAAGAAGTGAACAGACAATGTCGTCCCCATAGTGACTATACAAACATATCCAAACCAAAATTACATGGATTACAGGCAACATTTGTGCTGGGCTAAAGTCTAGAGCTACCGCTTACAAAAAAACATGCTAAAGGACAATATTGACAGAGAGTGGAAGCCTATTACACCGCCTCCGACGCTCGTCGGATGTGGCAGGGCTTGCAGACAAGAACGGATTACGAAGGGAAACCGAGCCATGAGATGCCCAGCGACGCAGAACTCCAAAAGAGCTAAATGCCTATTATGCTCGCTTCGACGAAAACAACACAAAATCCTGCATGAAAGCCCCTGTTGTTCCGTATGACTCTGTGATCTCGCTCTCAAAGACCAATGTGAGTAAAATGTTTAAAACATGTTAACACTCCCAAGGCTGTCAGGCCAGACAGAATACCAGGGCACGTTCTCAGAGTATGCACAGACCAGCTGGCAAGTGTCTTCACGGACATTTTCAATCTCTAATTGTCCCAGTCGGTAATCCCAACATGTTTGAAGCTGACCACCATTTTCCCTGTTCCCAAGAACAGTAGCCTGTCTGAATGATTATCATCCTGTAGCACTCCAATCTGTAATTATGAAGTGCTTTGAAAGGCTGGTCAAGACACACATCAACACCATCATCCCAGACACCCTGAACACACTTCAATTTGCATACTGCCCCAACAGACCCACAGATCCTCAATTGCACTTAACACTACCCTCTCCCACCTGGACAAGAGGGGAAATAATTATGTGAGAATACTGTTCATAGACTATAGCTCAGCGTTCAACACCATAGTCCCCTCCAAGCTCATCACCAAGCTAAGGACCCTGGGACTGAACACCTCCCTCTGCAACTGGATCCTGGACTTCCTGACAGGTCGGCCCCAGGTGGTGAGGGTAGGCAACAACACCTCTACCATACTGAGTTTCAACACGGGTGCTCCCCAGGGGTGCGTGCTTAGTCCACTCCTGTAATCCTGTTCACCCATGACTGCATGCCATGATTTCAACACCATCATTAAGTTTGTTGATGACACGACAATGGTAGGCCTGATCACAGACAGCGATTAGACATCCTACTGGGAGGAGGTCAGAGACTTGGCGTTGCCAGGTCAACAACCTCTCCTTCGACTTCAGATTGTCACGAATCCCGCTTCCTGAGTCTGTGTTTGCCTGTGTTTCTGTCCTGGAGTGTGTCTCCTGTGTCCTGGAACGCACCCTGTCTGGTTGCCGGGCGAATTAGCTTGTTGGGAGATCGATGTTCACCCGCACCTGTATCCCATCAGTAATCTGCACACCTGTCCTGATCATCACCTCTCCCCTTCAAAAGCTCTGACCTGACATCCATTCCCTGCCGGATCGTTAGCCATGAACAGTATGTTGTGCCATAGTATCAGCCTCAAGTTGGATAGAATTTGTTTTGTTGTTTGTTACGTATTGCTTGCCTTGAACTTACCTCTGTTTGTTCTGTCTTCAGTTACTCACCCGGATCATTTACCCCATTCCCGCCTGGTCGTCGGAGGATTCCGCTACCCCATTGGATCCAGCTATTTACTCCCATCAACTCACCACCGCTGCCCGCTACGCCACCTGGATATATCTACCCATTCACATTCACTTGTAAATAAATACTCACCTTCTTCCTACTCTCCTTGTCCTGGTCTGCTTCTGGGTTTGATTTTGAAAGAACCTGACACAGATAGCATAAGGATCTTGATCGTGGGCTACAGTAGAAAGAGGGGAGATCATTCTCCCATCCACGTCGAACGGGGCTGTAGTGGAGCGAATCGTGAGCTTGAAGTTCCTTGGTGTCCACATCACTAAGGACCTAACATGGTCCACTCATACACGCACAGTCGTGAAGAGGGCATGAAAGCCCATCTTCCCCCTCAATAGGTTGAAAAGATTTGGCATGGGCACTCGGTTTCTCAAAAAAGTTCTACAGCTGCACCATCGAGAGCATCTTGACTGGCTGCATCACCACTTGGTATGACAAATGCACCGCACTCGACTGCAAAGTGAGAGAGAGAGAGAGAGAGAGAGAGAGAGAGAGGTGCGGACAGCCCAGTACGTGACTGAGCTCCCTGACTAGGACCCCTGTACCAAGCGGTGACAGAGGAAGGCCTGAAGCATTTCCAAAGATCAGTCATCCAAACCATAGACTGTTCACTCTGCTACCATCCCGGAAAACGGTACCAGAGCATCGGATATTGGATGAACAGGCTCCGAGACAGCTTTTACCGCCAAGCCATAAGACTGCTAAGTAGCCATAAGACTGCTAAATAGCCATAAGACTGCTAAATAGCCATAAGACTGCTAAGTAGCCATAAGACTGCTAAATAGCCATAATACTGCTAAATAGCCATAAGACTGCTAAATAGCCATAAGACAGCTAAATAGTTCATTAAATTGTTACACAGACTATCTGCATTGACACTTGCACTGACTCTATGCACACTTACAAGACTATAGATACACACACTATACACACACACTACACTGAAACTCACACAAAACCAATACACATACAATACATACACTACACACACACACACACACACACACACACACACACACACACACACACACACACACACACACACACACACACACACACACACACACACACATCATATGCTGCTGCTATTCTGTTCTTTAATCTTACTCTTATTAGTATCTATTCTGATCACTTAGAAGAGTGTAGTGTTGGTCATTACTGTTTACTGTTGGTCATTACTGTTTACTGTTGGTCATTACTGAGACGTGGTTCAGGAAGAGTGTTTTGAATACTGATGTTAACCTTTCTGGTTATAACCTTTTTCTGCAAGACAGATCTTCCAAAGGTTGGGGAGTGGCAATCTTTACCAAGGATTACCTTCAGTGTTCGGTTGTCTCCACCAAATATGTCCCCAAAACATTTGATTATATGGTTTTAAGTATTAAACTTTCAAATAGATATTTGTTGACTGTTGCTAGGTGCTCTCGTCCTCCATCAACACCGGCCTGTACCCTACCTGCCCTAAACTCTATCCTGGCCCCTTACACTAAGTCTGAATTTGTCCTGATAGGTGACCTAAACTGGGACATGGGACTCCCTAAATCTTTCTCAGATTGCACATGGCTGAACTCTTTAATCACCAATCCCACAAGGTACAGGTTGACTCCAAACACCCACTAATGGCTAATCTTCTTGATGTTATCCTCACAAATAATCCTGATAGGTCATAGACGCTTGCTAAAAAACTTTAATGATCAAGCCTTCCTTCATGAACTGGCCTCTGTAAAATGGTATAGAATCAGCTTGATCCCCTCTGTCGAAGATGCTTGGACCTTCTTTTTGGATATTTTCAGTGGTATTGTTAACAAACACGCCCCATAAAGAAAATGAGGATTAAAAACAGGTTCAGCCCCTGGTTCGACCGTGATCTGGCAGAGTTACTCCACCGCAAGAATTGCATTTGGTGAAAGGCTCGGCACACGCATACTCAGGCTGACTGGCTCTCGTTCAGGCAAATGAGAAATAAGTGCACTCAGGCTATCCGGAAAGCCAAAGTTAGTTACATTAAGGAGCAGTTCTCTCTCTGTGGGTATAACCCCAAGAAGTTCTGGAAAATGGTTAAAGACCTGGAGAATAAACACTCCTCCTCACAGCTGCCCATGTCCCTTAAAGTTGCTGATGTGGTTGTTACTGACAAGAAGCACATGGCTGAACTCTTTAATCACCACTTAATCAAGTCAGAATTCCTATTTGACTCAGTCATGCCTCATTGCCCATCCAACATTTCTTCATCTCCCAACCCTGATGCTTCTCCCTCTTTTCCCCCTGTCCCACTACAAAATGTCTCCCTGCAGGCAGTCAATGCTAAAGGAGCTCCTGAAACTTGACCCCAAAGAACCATCTGGGTCAGATGGTTTAAACCCCTTCTTCTTTAAGGTTGCTTCCCCTATCATCGCCAAGCCTGTCTCTCCTTTCTGGGGAGGTTCCCATTGCTTGGAAGGCAGCCACGGTTCATCCTTACTTAAAGGGAGAGATCAAGCTGATCCTAACTGTTATAGGCCTATTTCTATTTTGCCCTGTTTATCAAAAGTGTTGGAAAAACTTGTCAATAATCAACTGACTGGCTTTCTTGATGTCTATAGTATTCTCTCTGGTATGCAATCTGGTTTCCACTCAGGTTATGGATGTGTCACTGCAACCTTAAAGGTCTTCAATGATGTCACCATTTCCCTTGATTCAAAGCAATGTTGTGCTGCTATTTTCATTGACTTGGCCAAAGCTTTTTATACAGTACACTATTCCATTATTGTGACCCGGCTAAGGAGTATTGGTGTCTCTGAGGGGTCTTTGGCCTGGTTTTCTAACTACCTCTCTCAAAGAGTACAGTGTATAGTCAGAAAATATGCTGTCTCAGCCACTGCCTGTCACCAAGGAAGTACCCCAAGGCTCAATCCTAGGCCCCACGCTCTTCTCAATTTACATCAACAACATAGCTCAGGCAGTGGGATGCTCTCTTATTCATTTATATGCAGATGATACAGTCTTATACTCAGCTGGCCTTTCCCCGGATTTTGTGGTCCGGGGCTAGATGGTCTTTACCATTCGGCCATCAGATTTGCCACCAATGCTCCTTATAGGACACATCACGGCACTCTATACTCCTCTGTAAACTGGTCATCTCTGTATACCTGTCGCAAGACCCACTGGTTGATGCTTATTTATAAAACCCTCTTAGGCCTCACTCTCCCCTATCTGAGATATCTACTGCAGCCCTCATCCTCCACCCGTTCTGCCAGTCACATTCTGTTAAAAGTCCCCAAAGCACACGCATCCCTGGGTCTCTCCTCTTTTCAGTTCAGCTAGCGCCTGGAACGAGCTGCAAAAAACGCTCAAACTGGACAGTTTTATCTCAATCTCTTCATTCAAAGACTCGATCATGGCCACTTACTGACAGTTGTGGCTGCTTTGTGTGATGTATTGTTGTCTCTACCTTCTGATCTGGTACTGGTACTCCCTGTTTATAGCTCCACAATGATCTGGTGCTGCTACTCCCTGTATATAGCTGTATTCTTGTGTATTTTATTTATGCTTTGTATTTTTATATATATTTTTTTTACCTCAGCATCGCTGGGAAGTGCTCGTAAGCAAGCATTACACGATAAAGTCTACACCTGTTGTGTTTGGCAAATGTCAAAAATTAAATTTGCTTTGTCTGGGCAGACTAACATTCCATACTAGTGGTTAGAGTGTAGGGGCGGCAGGGTAGCCTAGTGGTTAGAGCGTTGGACTAGTAACCGGAAGGTTGCAAGTTCAAATCCCCGAGCTGTCAAGGTACAAATCTGTCGTTCTGCCCCTGAACAAGGCAGTTAACCCACTGTTCCTAGGCCGTCATTGAAAATCAGAATTTGTTCTTAACTGACTTGCCTAGTTAAATAAAGGTCAAATTTAAATTTAGAAAAGAAAAGAAGCTTAGAGCCCGGTGATGTGATCCAGAAATGTGGGGATATTTATTAACCATTAGCCCATGTCAATGGCTATTCATCTGAAGAGATACAACTGTCTGTCCATCGCTATGGTTCATCCATACAGAGATGATCTCCGTCCCCCTATCAATTTGTCTAGGACATCACCTCACACACACACACCCGAGTGTCATTTAACAGACATCATCATCTGGGTGGTGTTAATGTTGTGTCAGCTGTTTTGTACCCAGCTAGATTGATATCTCGGTCTCTCTCTCTGTCTCTCTCTGTCTTTCTCTTTCTCTCTCTCCATCTTTTAATCTCTGTGTTTCCAATCAGTTTTCTTATCTTTGTTTGTGAATGTAATCTTTGTTCAATCGGAGCACGCTGCTATCAACGAGATGTTATTGGACCACACCATTATTGGCAGGGTGAAGGGGGGATAGGGTCAGTTGTTAATGATAGATAAGCTGGTATTAAGATGTTGTATAAATTAGCCCCCCTGCTTCTAGATGAAACATTTATCTTCATAGGTCTGTGAGGCAGAGATTCCTCTGTGAATTGACAACTGCGTCACAGACAGTTCCCCAGAGCTTCGTGCAGGGAAGTGGGAGAGTTATGGGTGGGTGGGTGGGGGGTCTATTAAGAGGAAAGAGGTGGGTGTTGACTGCTCAGCGTGCTTGTCAGGTACAGCTGCTGCAGAGTGAAGACTGTGATTGAGTCTCACTTCAAGCCTCCTTGAATTCAAAGTCAATGGCAGCAACAGCAGTTTGTCCTCACAGGAAGCACTGTGGATCTGTCAGGGACAAACACTCACGATGAAAACATTACCGAGGGACTAAAGGTTTTAAGAAACTGTAAGGGATATCTACTATATTTGATGTTACCATGAAGTGACTATTCAGGACATCAAGATCCTATTAAATTACAGTCAATTATTTTTTCTAGTTCCTAATTATATATATTATATATTATTATATATTGTATCTAGGAAAACCAACGTTTCAAAGAATGGATCTTACATGGTATATAACAGCTCCAATAAGAGGTTTTGTAGTGATTCCTATGTTGTTGATGTAAAGAATATTTGCTGGTCTGTGGTGTGTAATGAGGACTAACCAGACGCTGCACTTGACACATTTATGAAATTGTTTACCCCAGTTACTAATAAGCATTAAAAAATGACTGTAAAAACTATTCAATCCCAGTGGATTTATTAGGAATTAAAAGGGTTTATGATTGAGAGGGATGAGGAAAAAGGAATGGCATGTACAGTTGAAGTTGGAGGTTTACATACACTTAGGTTGAAGTCATTCAAACTCGTTTTTCAACCACTCCACTAATTTCTTGTCAACAAACTATAGTTTTGTCAAGTCGGTTAGGACATCTACTTTGTGCATGACGCAAGTAATTTTTCCAACAATTGTTTACAAGACACATTATTTCACTTATAATTCACTGTATCACAATTCCAGTGGGTCAGAAGTTTACATACACTGAGTTGACTGTGCCTTTAAACAGCTTGGAAAATTCCAAAAAAGGATGTCATGGCTTTAGAAGCTTCTGATAGGCTAATTGACATCATTAAGTAAATTGGAGGTGTACCTGTGGATGTATTTCAAGGCCTACCTTCAAACTTTAGTGCCTCTTTGCTTGACATCATGGGAAAATCAAAAGAAATCAGCCAATCAGCCACCTCAGAAAACAAATTGTAGACCTCCACAAGACTGGTTCATCTTTAGGAGCAATTTCCAAATGCCTGAATGAACCACGTTCATCTGTACAAACAATAGTATAAACACCATGGACCACGCATCCGTCATACCGCTCAGGAAGGAGACGTGTTCTGTCTCCTAGAGATGAACATACTTTGGTGTGAAAAGGGGATTGAGAATTACCTGTCTAAAAGAACACCAAGTGTGTTCTTTAATGGTAGCCTCTACAACATAATCCAGGTAGAATCAGGCATTACCCAGGGCAGCTGTCTAGGCCCCTTACTTTCTTCAATCTTTACTAATGACCTGGCTCTGAGTAAATCCAGTGTGTCTATGTATGCGGATGACTCAATACTATACACGTCAACTACCACAGCAAGTAAAATCCCTGCAACACTTACAACAGGTCTGTAGTCAGTTTCAGAATGGGCGGCAATAAATAAATTAGTCCTAAATATTTCAAAAACTAAAATAATTGTATTTGGGACAAATCATTCACTAAACCCTTGACCTCAGCTAAATCTTGTAAGGAATAATGTGGAAATTGTGCAAGTTGAGGAGACTAAACTGCTTGGAGTAAACCTGGATCGCAAACTGTTATGGTCAAAACATATTGATGCAACAGTGGCTAAGATGGGGGAGAAGTCTGTCCATAATAAAGTATTACTCTGCCTTTTAACAACAATATCAACAAGCCAAGTCCTACAGGCCCTAGTTTTGTCGCACCTTGACTACTGTTCAGTCGTGTGGTCAGGTGCCACAAAGAGGGACTTGGGTAAAGTACAACTGGCCCAGAACAGGGCAGCACGGCTGACCCTTAAATGTACACAGAGAGCTAATATTAATAACGTGCATGTCAATCTCTCATGGCTCAAAATAGAGTAGAGATTGACTTCATCACTACTTGTTTTTGTAAGAGGTGTTGGTTGACATGTTGAATGCACTGAACTGTCTGTTTAAACTACTAGCACACAGCTCAGATACCCATCCATACCCTACAAGACATGCCACCAGAGGTCTGTTTAAACTACTGGCACACAGCTCAGACACCCATACATACCCCGCAAGACATGCCACCAGATGTCTCTTCCAAGCCCAGAACAGAATATGGGAGGCACACAGTACTACATAGAGCCGTGACTACATGGAACTCTATTCCACATCAAGTAACTCACGCAAGCAGTAGAGTCAGATTTTAAAAAACAGATAAAAATACACTTTATGTAACAGTGAGAACTGTGAAGAGACACACACAGGTACAAACACACATAACATACACACTATACACATACACATACACTTGGATAGTGTTGTAGTAGAGTAGTGGATGGAGGAAACACAATGTATTGTGAAATCTGTTGTAAAATGTATTTTAATGTTTAAAAATAGTATTACAATATATATTACTGTCTTCATTTTAGCTGGACCCCAGGAAGAGTAGCTGCCTTGGCAGCAGCTAATGGGGATCCATAATAAACCCCAGGAAGAGTAGCTGCCTTGGCAGCAGCTAATGGGGATCCATAATAAACCCCAGGAAGAGTAGCTGCTGCCTTGACAGGAACTAATGGGGATCCATAATAAACCCCAGGAAGAGTAGCTGCCTTGGCAGCAGCTAATGGGGATTTATAATAATAAACACAAATACAACAATGATAAGCACAGAAACATACACTACCTGACCAAAAGTATGTGGACACCTCCTCGTCAAACATCACATTCCAAAATCATGGACATTGATATGGAGTTGGTCCCCCTTTGCTGCTATAACAGCCTCCACTCTTCTGGGAAGGCTTTCCACTAGATGTTGGAACATTGCTGCTATAACAGCCTCCACTCTTCTGGGAAGGCTTTCCACTAGATGTTGGAACATTGCTGCTATAACAGCCTCCACTCTTCTGGGAAGGCTTTCCACTAGATGTTGGAACATTGCTGCTATAACAGCCTCCACTCTTCTGGGAAGGCCTTCCACTAGATGTTGGAACATTTCTCCGGGGGACTTGCTTCCATTCAGCCATAAGAATATTAGTGAAGTAAGGCACTGATGTTGGGCGATTAGACCTGGCTCGCAGTCGGCGTTCCAATTCATCCCAAAGGTGTTATATGGGGTTTAGGTCAAGGCTCTGTGCAGGCCAATCAAGTTCTTCCACACCAATCTCGACAAACCATTTCTGTATGGACCTCGCTTTGTGCACGGGGGGCATTGTCATGCTGAAACAGGAAAGGGCCTTCCCCAAACTGTTGCCTCGAAGCTGGAAACACAGAATCGTCTAGTGTATGCTGTAGTGTTAAGATTACCCTTCACTGGAACTAAGGAGCCTGAACAATGAAAAACATCCCCAGGCCATTGTCCAATGTCGGCAAGCTTTACGTCACTCCAGCCGATGCTTAGCATTGCACATGGGGATCTTAGGCTTATGTGCGGCTGCTCAGCCATGGAAACCCATTTCATGAAGCTCCCAATTAACAGTTATTGTGCTGAAGTTGCTTCCAGAGGCAGTTTGGAACTCAGTAGTGAATGTTGCAACCGAGGACAGACGATTTTCACGCACTACGCGCTTCAGCACACGGCCTGCACGCGGCCACACGGTCCTGTTCTGTGAGCTTGTGTGGCCTACCACTTCGTGGCTGAGCCGTTGTTGCTCCTAGATGTTTCCACTTCACAATAAGAGCACTTACAGTTGACCGGGGCAGCTCAAGCAGGGTAGAGATTTGACGAACCGACTTGTTGGAAAGGTGCCACGTTGAAGTCACTGAGGTCATTCTACAGCCAATGTTCGTCTATGGAGATTGCATGGCTGTGTGTTCGATTTTATACATCTGTCAGCAAAGGGTATGGCTGAAATAGTAGAATCCACAAACTTGAAGGGGTGTCCACATACTTTTGTATGAACAGTGACTATTCCAAAATGAACTGTGGAGATTTAAGGCATCTAAATAAATCAGAAAGGATTCCCATAAAAGTACAAAGACAAGCTGACCTTTACAGACATCCAGACAGTGCAGGAGACTCTCTCTCTGAACGTGGTAATCGTGTGGCATATCAGTCAGTCAGGCAGTCAGGCAGTCAGTCAGGCAGGCAGGCAGGCAGGCAGGCAGGCAGGCAGGCAGGCAGGCAGGCAGGCAGGCAGGCAGGCAGGCAGGCAAACTAAATGTTGTGTGACTGGAGTGGTGGCTAGGACGGAGACATAGAGAGAGAAAGAGAGGGCGAAAGGGAGAGATAGAGAGTACAGGGAGAGGTGGAGGATTTCTCTTTCGTAATAACTTTGGCGCTCAAGGGGTTCCCTTGAAATGTGTGGAGCCAAAAGGGCTCTCTTTACAGTGCCTTCAGACACTATTCTTACCCCTTGACTTATTTCACATTTTGTTGTGTTACTGAATTCGAAATTGATTAAATTGTTTGTTTTTTCTCTCACCCATCTATACACAATAGCCAATAACGACAAAGTGAAAACATGTTTTCAGATATTATGGCAAATTTATTGAAAATTAATATCTAATTTACATAAGTATTTACACCCGAGTCAACACTTTGTGGAAGCACCACTGGCAGCAAGTACAGCTTTGAGTCTTTCTGGGTAAGTCTCTAAGAGCTTGACACACCTGGATTGTGCAACAATTGCCCATTTTTCTTTTCAAAATTCTTCAAGCTCTGTCAAAATTGGTAGACAACCATTTTCAGATATTGCCATAGATTTAAGTAGATTTAAGTCAAAACTGTACCTCAGTGTAGATTTGGCCTTGTGTTTTAGGTTGTTGTCCTGCTGAAAGGTGAAATAATCTCCCAGAGTCTGGTGGAAAGCAGACTGAACCAGGTTTTCCTCTAGGATTTTGCCTGTGCTTAGTGCCATTCTGTTTCTTTTTTATCCTGAAAAACTCCCCAGTCCTTAACTATTACAAGCATACCCATAACATGCAGCCACCACTATGCTTGAAAATATGGGGAGTGGTACTCAGTAATGTGTTGTTTTAGATTTGCCCCAAACAAATGTCACCAGACAGACAGACAGACAGACAGACAGACAGACAGACAGACAGGCAGGAGTACTGAACAAACAGGCTACAATGTTATAGTATAGAATTGTCTGGTCTGATGAAACCAAGATTGAACTCTTTGGCCTGAATACCAAGCGTCACATCTGGAGGAAACCTAGCACCATCTCTACGGTGAAGCATGGTAGTGGCACCATCATGCTGTGGGGATGTTTTTCAGCGGCAGGGACTGGGAGACTAGTCAGGATTAATGGAAAGATGAACGGAGCAAAGTACAGAGTGATCCTTGATGAAAACCTGCTCCAGAACGCTTTGGACCTCAGAATGGGGGCGAAGGTTCACCTTCCAACAGGACAACGACCCTAAACACACAGCCAAGACAACGCAGGGGTGACTTCGGGACAAGTCTCTGGATGTCCTTGAGTGGCCATGCTAGCTTCTGGACTTGAAAACGATCTAACATCTCTGGAGAGACCTGTGCAGCGACACTACCCATCCAACCTGACAGAGCTTGAGAAAATCTGTATAGAGAAGAATGGGAGAAACTTACCAAATACAGGTGTGCTAAGCTTGTAGCGTCATACCCAAGAAGACTCAAGGCTGTAATCACTGCCAAAGGTGCTTCAACAAGTAAAGGGTCTGAATACTTATGTAAATGTGATATTTCAGTTTTAAAAAAACTATTTTTGCTTTGTCATTATGGGGTATTGTGATGTCATTATGGGGTATTGTGATGTCATTATGGGGTATTGTGATGTCATTATGGGGTATTGTGTGTAGATTGATGAGGAAAAACAACTATTTAATCAATTTTATAATAAGGCTGTAAAGTAACAAAATGTGGAAAATGTCAAGGGGTCTGAATACTGTCCGAAGGCATTGTATAGTATAGTTCTGAAAGTTATGTAAGCTCTTTAAGTTATAAATAAGTTGAGCTGTGAGAGATAGGACAGAACTAGAACACCTTGTTCCCTTTCTCCTTCCAGCCCACTGTCTACTGTCTGCAGTACAGTACTGGGCCTTTAAATCTTCTGCATAGCCACGAAGAAGATCTTACTGCATCAATGTCACATGGTTGAGTCTCAGTCTCAGATAAGATTCAACTTGTACACCTATACCCTTCCTTTTTGTAGGCTACTCCTACTGCAGTTTCACCACAGTTGTGAGTTGTGCAGAACTGAGAAAGTATCAGAATAATTCAAGCAGCTTCCAGGCAAAAGCAACGTAACATCTGTTTAGGGCCACGCAATATATATCCTTTTTCATTGTTCTTAACTCAACTTACTATTGAGAGTAAGAATAGTAGAATTACACCAGGTACAATTTAGAAAATGTGGTTGTGCATCATTCAGTCACTGAAAAGTCGCCCATTTCGCCATGCCATCAAACAATAATCATGGCTGCATAACGATTGGGCATGCTGGGCACATGCCCAGGGCCCTGACCACATGCCCAGGGCCCTGACCACATGCCCAGGGCCCTGACCTCATGCCCAGGGCCCTGACCACATGCCCAGGGCCCTGACCTCATGCCCAGGGCCCTGACCTCATGCCCAGGGCCCTGACCTCATGCCCAGGGCCCTGACCACATGCCCAGGGCCCTGACCACATGCCCAGGGCCCTGACCACATGCCCAGGGCCCTGACCACATGCCCAGGGCCCTGACCTCATGCCCAGGGCCCTGACCTCATGCCCAGGGCCCTGACCACATGCCCAGGGCCCTGACCACATGCCCAGGGCCCTGACCACATGCCCAGGGCCCTGACCTCATGCCCAGGGCCCTGACCTCATGCCCAGGGCCCTGACCACATGCCCAGGGCCCTGACCTCATGCCCAGGGCCCTGACCACATGCCCAGGGCCCTGACCTCATGCCCAGGGCCCTGACCACATGCCCAGGGCCCTGACCTCATGCCCAGGGCCCTGACCACATGCCCAGGGCCCTGACCTCATGCCCAGGGCCCTGACCTCATGCCCAGGGCCCTGACCACATGCACAGGGCCCTGACCACATGCCCAGGGCCCTGACCTCATGCCCAGGGCCCTGACCTCATGCCCAGGGCCCTGACCTCATGCCCAGGGCCCTGACCTCATGCCCAGGGCCCTGACCACATGCCCAGGGCCCTGACCTCATGCCCAGGGCCCTGACCACATGCCCAGGGCCCTGACCACATGCCCAGGGCCCTGACCTCATGCCCAGGGCCCTGACCTCAAGGGGGACGCTATTGATTGTGTTAGTCTTTCTTACTTAGATGTCATATTAACATGGCATAAGTCATGGCAAAATGGATTGAATTACAGGAAAATACTTGTAAAACTGCACATTTATTTTCTCTGACCCAAGGCAGAATTTATAGAATTTCATGAAATTTGTTATAAAATTGCTACATTTTCTCTCTGCCCAATGGCAAAATGTGTAGAATTGCATAAAACTTGCTTTAAAATGGCAACATTTT
The DNA here is from genome assembly GCF_045791955.1 of Oncorhynchus clarkii lewisi. NCBI lineage: Eukaryota > Metazoa > Chordata > Actinopteri > Salmoniformes > Salmonidae > Oncorhynchus > Oncorhynchus clarkii. The sequence goes on along the minus strand of NC_092156.1, from coordinate 7,747,605 downwards.
CTCTGCACCCCATGTTAAAATGTGTAGAATTGATGGAAATGAACTTTAAAATGTTGTTTTTTCTCTCTGCTGTTAAGGGGGGGGGGGGGGGGGGGGTTGCCGCAAGGTGGAGGGGCCCATCCAAATATTGCTTAGGGACCCCAAAACGCTAGAGCCGGCCCTGGATTCAAGGATGACCCAGGTGCACACTGTTCAAGGACAGTAACTCACTTACCTAACTAGCTCATAGTGTGAAGTGAAGGGCTATGTAGGAGTTGCGTGTGGGCATTAGATTAGTCAACATTTGATTACACTCAATTGGCAAACTATTTCCAGAGATGTAGACTACAGCTATTCCAAGAAGTACAACATTTAAGAAAGTCTCATTTTCTGCAATTGTGTTTAGGAGACTTTTAAATAAGCTGTCCAGTGTTTCCAGAAATATTATATATAATAAATTACAATATGAGTGAAATAGTTCTCCTTAAAAAAAAATGTAATTAAATATGTTTTAAAACAGCTTTTCTGTGTTTGAATGGTATGGCCATATCACAACAACAGAATGGTCTGGGCATATACTGGTCAGTAAAAGTATTACTGACAAGTAAACAGCTGATTGGGCCAATGAGACGTCTCACACAAAAACATGACGTCATCCGCTATGAGGAAATAGAAAGCAAGTTTGAGGTGGGATTTTTGAAGTGTTTTTTCCCCCCTCTCATTTATGCTTTTGTCATAAATACAAGTATAGGACGAGTCAACCACGTTTTTGGTGTTATGAGTAACATATTATGAGCTTTTAAAAGTGAGACTTTCTTTGCACAAGATGATGTGCCAAAAGGGAAGAGATCCATAACCCCAAGCATGAACTGATGACATATGAAACATTTGTATCTTGAGAATGACATAGTATTACCTCCTGTGACTTTTCATAAGAACTATAGGCCTAAACCGTATTTGGCTTATCAAAACGATGGGAGTTTAGCAGAGCTTTACACTCAGGTAATGACAACCAATAGGAAGGCAAGCGAGTGTTCGAACACGCTCACTCACGAGAGAGGCGGTCCCTACGCCGTCCCAACATATCACACCTTGTGGTTTGATGAAGTGCTGACTGCAGTAGGATCTATTGGGCAATAGAGTTGTCTTGAAAAGGAATCCGGCGGTACAGCTCCAATTGTCGGCTCGCAGAAGAGGAGGCAGGTGACCGTCTAGCAGGCAGAGCCACCTCCGCTTGGCAGTCTGAACGCAAGGCACATCGGTGGAAAACGACTGTATATTAGACCTTTATTGTCGTAATAGATGTTCCATATTTAACTACATGCCTTTTAATTTAATTGTTTAGTTAGTCTGTTCTCCCCCCGAGATGGATAGCGCGCACACGAAATCCGCATCTGAAGTTTTAGAGAACTTCAGTGTGAACGAAAACACTGGACTCACACTTGAACAAGTGAAATCTAATTTTGAAAAATATGGACCGAACGGTGAGTAACATTGTTGCTGTTTACTGTTATTCAGTTTACCTGGTTGAGTGTTAAATGCCGATTTCCACAGTCACGGATATCATTGAACAGTTTAGGGAAATTGGTTAAATGATTTCCCCGCGCCTTATTGAAAAACACGAATATCTGTCGCATACAATGTTTCTTCCACCCGACATCTTTTGACTGATCTTATGCTTGACGCTACTGTCCGTTGTTTAATTTTTTTATCACACTTCACTGAGCTACATTGAGTTTCTCGCTTTAAACAAAGTTGTGTGTAAGTGGGGAAACAACGCACTGAACCCGATCGCTCCTTATCACGGAGAACTATTACAACCTTCAACCAGATTAATAGAATATGCTATTATTGTAACACCTGTATTTAGGCTGGACGTCTATCGCATCGGTTTTGTAATGCATTCATGCATGCATGTATTTTTTTTGGGGGGGGTGGGGTAGACTAGTATTATGGCACGTTTATCAACGACAATTATTAATTAAGAATAAGTGCAATACTGTAACAATTTCATTTGGGGCTATAGTCAACAATAGGAATAGCCTTTACACATTATGGTACCATCTAGCTTTTTGATCATGACTCTGTTCCATTACATTACACATAGTCATTGGACTAAGGCACATTCTATACGGGGGGTTTATTGGATGCTCGGGTCTGGACATTAACATGCATCGCTTGCAATAGAAGCAAAATTACCTTATATTTTCATATCAGCGATCCATAATTATATATATTTTTAAAAGGTAAAAGTGATACATACCTTTTCTATAGGGTTAGGGTCCCACGTAGCCATATGTCCATGTTACAGCGCTTTTCTACGGAAAACAGACAGAAGACCGTGGACTACCTGTGCAAATGAGCTTTCTGGCTCTTCCGAACACCTGTGTGTAAACGAAAGATGGACGCCACAAACGTGTTGTCACTGAAAAATACTGTCGGCTGCAACTACGTTAAAACAGTGTACATACAGTAAGTGTGCGTTTTTCCATTAAAAAAAAAAATCATTTTAATGTGATATTTAAAGTACAGGGATTTATGTGTCTAGACCCGTACCTCATTTGGTAATCGATTCCCGTTTATAGAGGAGGGAGTATTTGGATGTTTTCACTTCCAGAGCCAATTCGCTCTTTAAACAGAACATGTAAGGTCATTGGACTAAGGAGTAACTTTAGTCTTGAGCTAATTGGAGAACAACTATTCACCCTTTAATTTAAATATAAATAGGTAACATATTATTTATTACATGTCATTCCTGCTATAGACAGTCTACTATTTCATGTGAATGGATATTTCACACGAGAGGCAGTCAATCAAGTTGATAAGGAGGAAGTGTTTCTGTGGGATAATTCTGTAAAATACACAACTGATAGAGAGAACTTGATTTACCTGTTTCCATTTCAACCCCATTAGTTGTAATACGCATGGTTAATACTCTAGGTTTGAAGTTACACACTCATGCCATGGTAGGCTACTGTATCAAGGGGAAGATACTGGCATTTAGTGATAATTCTGGATGCCACTATGGCACCACCATTAATTCTGGATGCCACTATGGCACCACCATTAATTCTGGATTCCACTATGGAACCAACATAAATTCCACTATTGCACCACCATTAATTCTGGATTCCACTATGGCACCACCATTAATTCTGAATGCCACTATGGCACCACCATTTATTCCACTATGGCACCACCATTAATTCTGGATTTCACTATGGCACCATTAATTCTGGATGCCACTATGGCACCACCATAAATGCCACTATGGCACCACCATTAATTCCACTATGGCACCACCATTAATTCTGGCTTCCACTATGGCACCAACATTAATTCCACTATGGCACCACCATTAATTCTGGATTTCACTATGGCACCACCATTAATTCTGGATGCCACTATGGCACCACCATAAATGCCACTATGGCACCACCATTAATTCCACTATGGCACCACCATTAATTCTGGATTCCACTATGGCACCACCATTAATTCTGGATTCCACTATGGCACCACCATTAATTCTGGATTCCACTATGGCACCACCATTAATTCCACTATGGCACCACCATTTATTCCACTATGGCACCACCATTAATTCTGGATTCTACTATGGCACCACCATTTATTCCACTATGGCACCACCATTAATTCTGGATTCCACTATGGCACCACCTTTAATTCTGGATTCTACTATGGCACCACCATTAATTCTGGATGCCACTATGGCACCACCATTAATTCTGGATGCCACTATTGCACCACCATTAATTCCACTATGGCACCACCATTAATTCTGGATTCTACTATGGCACCACCATTTATTCCACTTTGGCACCGCCATTAATTCTGGATGCCACTATGGCACCACCATTAATTCCACTATGGCACCACCATTAATTCTGGATTCTACTATGGCACCACCATAGTGGCGCCATAGTGGAATGATAACATTCATAAGTTGAGGAAACTCTTTTCATCTTCTTCTGGGAGGAAGGGGAACAACAGCGCGGAACAACAGCGCTGACTTGTGTGAAATCTGCACTGAAAACAAATATCCAGGACCATCCCTCAATGTGCTCAAAGGGGTGTTTCTATAGGCTACAACCTGTTGATGATGCAGTATAATGGTTCACGTCTTTTCCTCTGTGGATTTATTGGATCAAAGCCTTCCGCTAAATCCTTAATCAGATGTAGATGTGGTGCTGCTTAATGGATGTGTTACTGAACTTGGCACCTTTACAATGGTCCTGAGTCTTTGGCCTGATTATTTTTTGCATGGTGGCTGGAGCCTTTTCGCTATAGAGGAGCTGTGCTGTGCTGTATCATTAGAGAGAACCAGCAGTCCTTTGTTGCATGGAGCGAAACCTACCCAGAGATCTGTGTGTTGCTGTGACGACTTCATGGAAAAATAAACATCTGGTTACACATCTTTCGTTGCTAGTTGTGAACTGACTTCCCGTGTGTGTGTGTGTGTGTGTGTGCTCGTAGATATGTTTGCTTAAGGGAATACCCTTTCCTCTCTTGGCTGTAAACCAGGGTTGCGTTCAGTAGGGCACAACGTTGTGGAACGTTCAGATATAAATATATTCTGTGGAACAAACATGCCTCTCGAACATGTAGAAGAAGCAATCTTGTCAGTTCTATTCATGAAATGTCTATCTGCAAAGTTCAACTGTGTATTTCCTGCTGAACGTGACCAATGTCCCGCTCTCTAATCCCTCACAGCCAACAAGACAAGGAAAAGGAAGTGTTAATTTAAGTTTTAATAGCTACACCACTCAGCTGAGATATGTATGTGGCACACTGAACGGCTCGTTCCCCTCTGCCGACAAACCCACCACAGCCTGCCTTTTGTAGTTGACAGCAACGACTCACTGTACTTGGATTACCAAGTTGGTTACAGCGACTCACGCCAATGAGTTTGGTGATGGTTGCAGGGAGGGAGCCGCTGTTCAAAGTGTGTGGGTGGCATGCTTTTCTGTTACAAACTAGAGGTCGACCGATTAATCGGAATGGCCGATTTAATTAGGGCCGATTTCAAGTTTTCATAACAATCAGAAATCGGTATTTTTGGGCGCCGACTTTTTTTGTTGTTGTAGTATTTTATTATTAAAAAAAAAATGATACCTTTTATTTAACGAGGCAAGTCAGTTGAGAACACATTCTTATTTTCAATGACGGCCTAGGAACGGTGGGTTAACTGCCTCGTTCAGGGGCAGAACAACAGATTTTCACCTTGTCAGCTCGGGGGAACCAATCTTGCAACCTTACAGTTAACTAGTCCAACGCAATAACGACCTGCCTCTCTCTCGTTGCACTCCACAAAGAGACTGCCTGTTACGCGAATGCAGTAAGCCAAGGTAAGTTGCTAGCTAGCATTAAACTTATCTTATAAAAAACAATCAATCATAATCACTAGTTAACTACACATGGTTGATGATATTACTAGATATTATCTAGCGTGTCCTGCGTTGCATATAATCTGACTGAGCATACAAGCATACAAGTATCTAAGCATCTGACTGGGCGGTGGTAGGCAGAAGCAGGCGCGTGAACATTCATTCAAACAGCACTTTCGGGCGTTTTGCCAGCAGCTCTTCGTTGTGCATCAAGCATTGTGCTGTTTATGACTTCAAGCCTGTTAACTCCCGAGATGAGGCTGGTGTGACCGAAGTGAAATGGCTAGCTAGTTAGCGCGCGCTAATTGCATTTCAAACGTCACTCGCTCTGAGCCTTCTAGTAGTTGTTCCCCTTGCTCTGCATGGGTAACGCTGCTTCGATGGTGGCTGTTGTCATTGTGTTGCTGGTTCGAGCCCAGGGAGGAGCGAGGAGAGGGATGGAAGTTATACTGTTACACTGGCAATACTAAAGTGCCTATAAGAACATCCAATAGTCAAAGGTTAATGAAATACAAATTATATAGTGGGAAATATTCCTATAATAACTACAACCTAAAACTTCTTACCTGGGAATATTGAAGTCTCATGTTAAAAGGAACCACCAACTTTCATATGTTCTCATGTTCTGAGCAAGGAACTTAAACGTTAGCTTTCTTACATGGCACATATTGCACTTTTCCTTTCTTCTCCAACACTTTGTTTTTGCATTATTTAAACCAAATTGAACATGTTTCATTATTTATTTGAGGCTAAATTGATTTTATTGATGTATTATATTAAGTTAAAATAATTGTTCATTCAGTATTGTTGTAATTGTCATTATTACAAATAAAAAAAAATAAAAAAATCGGCCGATTAATCGGTAGGGCCCTTTTTTTGTCCTCCAATAATCGGTATCGGCGTTGAAAAATCATAATCGGTCGACCTCTACTACAAACCCTCCATGATTACTTCTCGCTCTCTGACACCGAGATGGATTGTTTTCATAGGGAGAATACAGGAGCTGTTCTGTAGTTCGTTTATTATTACACCTGTAGACAACATGACCACAAACAAACAAGTCCTGCAAACTAATCTCTTACTGGTGAACACAAACAGGATTAGGTAGGCTATTGCTGTATGGCAGTGCTTTTGGGCTTGGGGAACTCGTAAGGCCATAAGCCTAATTATCAAAGAGAGTTCTCAGTCAGTTTACCTGGTAAAAAAAAGGGTAAATAAATAGTCCGCTGTGCATGAGGGCTGAATATAATATTTCTGAATATTTATAATGTAATTTAGGAGTAACTAAAAAATAAAATAAAAAAAAGGTTATGAACTAGGGAAGCCCCTTGTTCCTTCAAGCGATCTGCTCTGCTGTAGCAGGTACTGGCAACACTCCAGGGGAAGATATATCGGCCAGTTTCTTAGACACAGACATAACATTCCTACGCCAGTACAGGACGCGAGGCCTGTTTCAAACTTTGTCTGGCTCTGGAACTCCTGGATGGAGGGTTCGTTAGGCACTGAATGGAAACTAAAGTGGACTATCTGGATTTATAGTTGTTTTCTATTGGAAAATATTTTTTTCTACAGTATTCTCAGATCACGACCATGGGCTATGTAGGGGAGACTCCTCCGTTTTAGATGATACATTGTCACCGTTGGTAGTGTCAGAGGTGCGTTGTGCCTTGGTGTTACTGTTATCCTAGCATAGCACACACATTCAGTAAGGCCTGTCTTACCCCTAGTCAAAACCTGTGGTGTCATTATGGAAGCCATGTCTCCTTTTATTCTGAAACTGTATGGGGGGGGACATTTTGTTTTGTGACCGCAAGTTTTAACCCTGTGTTTTACATACTCAAAGCTGAAACATTTGGGTGGGTTGATGACATTAACATGGTCAAAAACATTGGTTGTCACTTAATGAGTTGGTTTCAATTGTTACAAACGGTGACAAACACTAGCAAGCAGAGTATATTTCAGTTCTTTTCTTCATGTTAAGAGGACCTTCTGTCCACACAGACCAGTGGGACTCGCGCTTAGTGTCCTTGCTACTTCAGGCCACACACACCCACACCCATCCGGTAATATGTAGTGTGTCATTCACAAGAATAATTACAACTTCTCTTTTTGTCTGCTGGTGTTACTTGTGAAGACCGCGACTCTGAGCGTGTGTGTAGTGAAAGAAGACAGTACGTTCAGCGTGCAGAGGGGCCCGTCTATGACAAAAGATGTTGCTTTGAGAACGTGTGTGAGTGGTGACGTGTATTTGCAGCTCGCACCCCCAACCACATGGGAGGTGGTTTAAAAAAGCCTTTTTTTTTGTACCCCTGTGTTTGTGTAAGAGAAATGGGCCAGCACGCTGACTCTGTCGTCTGGCTGGGGCTGCTGACTTAATGTTTGTAGAGCACAGACCCTAACCCTACCCTAGGTAAAGCACAGACCCTAACCCTACCCTACGTTAAACACAGACCCTAACCCTACCCTAGGTAAAGCACAGACCCTAACCCTACCCTACGTTAAACACAGACCCTAACCCTACCCTAGGTAAAACACAGACCCTAACCCTACCCTAGGTAAAACACTAACCCTACCCTAGGTAAAACACAGACCCTAACCCTACCCTAGGTAAAACACAGACCCTACCCTAGGTAAAACACAGACCCTAACCCTACCCTAGGTAAAACACAGACCCTACCCTAGGTAAAACACAGACCCTAACCCTACCCTAGGTAAAACACAGACCCTAACCCTACCCTAGGTAAAACACAGACCCTAACCCTACGTTAAACACAGACCCTAACCCTACCCTACGTTAAACACAGACCCTAACCCTACCCTAGGTAAAACACTAACCCTACCCTAGGTAAAACACAGACCCTACCCTACGTAAAACAGACTAGGGTTGAATGGCGGAAACCTGGTTACCAAGATTTACGACCCAAAACTATGGGTGATGGCATTGTCATGCTGGAGGGTCATGTCAGGATGAGCCTGCAGGAAGGGTATCACATGAGGGAGGAGGATGTCTTCCCTGTAACGCACAGCGTTGAGATTGCCTGCAATGAGAACAAGCTGAGTCCGATGATGCTGTGACACACCGCCCCAGACCATGACGGACCCTCCACCTCCAAATCGATCCCGCTCCAGAGTACAGGCCTCGGTGTAACGCTCATTCCTTCGACCATAAACGCAAATTCGACCATCACCCCTGGTGAGACAAAACTGCGACTCGTCAGTGAAGAGCACTTTTTGCCAGCCCTGTCTGGTCCAGCGACTGTGGGTTTGTGCCCATAGGCGACGTTGTTGCCGGTGGTGTCTGATAAGGACCTGCCTTACAACAGGCCTACAAGCCCTCAGTCCAGCCTCTCTCAGCCTATTGTGGACAGTCTGAGGACTGATGGAGGAATTTTGTGTTCCTGGTGTAACTTGGGCAATTGTTATTGTCATCCTGTACCTGTCCCGCAGGTGTGATATTCAGATGTACCAATCCTGTGCCGGTGTTGTTACACGTGGTCTGCCACTGCGAGGACGATCAGCTGTCCGTCCTGTCTCCCTGTAACGCTGTCTTAGGCGTCTCTTGATATGAACATTGCAATGTATTGCCCTGGCCACATCTGCAGTCCTCATGCCTCCTTGCAGCATACCTAAGGCCTGTTCACGCAGATGAGCAGGGACCCTGGGCATCCTTCTTTTAGTGTTTTTCAGAGTCAGTAGAAATGCCTATTTAGTGTCCTAAGTTTTCATTACTGTGACCTTAATTGCCTACCGTCTGTAAGCTGTTAGTGTCTTAACGACCGTTCCACACTAGTCTATAGGGAAGTCTACACACTAGTCTATAGGGAAGTCTACACACTAGTCTATAGGGAGGTCTACACACTAGTCTATAGGGAGGTCTATATGTTCATTAATTGTTTATGGTTCATTGCACAAGCATGGGAAACAGTGGTTTAAACACTTTACAATGAAGATCTGTGAAGTTCTTTGGATTTTTACAAATTGGAGTCACAATCTACTGCAATCTACTGCAGCGTTCTGTCATGCTATCCAGGTCTGTGCCCAAACCATTTGAGCTTCTACTTTTAAAAATCCACCTTTCCAGAAACAAGTCTCTCACCGTTGCCGCTTGCTATAAACCACCTTCTGCCCCCAGCTGTGCCCCGGACACCATATGTGAATAGATTGCCCCCCATCTATCTTCAGAGCTTTTGCTGTTAGGTGACCTAAACTGGGACATGCTTAACACCCCGGCCATCCTACAATTTAAGTTTGATGCACTCAATCTCACACAAATTATCAATGAACCTACCAGGTACAACCCCAAATCCGTAACCATGGGCACCCTCTTAGATAGCATCCTGACCAACTTGCCCTCCAAATACACCTCTGCTGTCTTCAACCAGGATCTCAGCGATCACTGCCTCATTGGTTGCGTCCGTAATGGGTCTGCGTTTAAACGACCACCCCTCATCACTGTCAAAACGCTCCCTAAAACACTTCAGTGAGCAGGCATTTCTAAACGACCTGGCCTGGGTATCCTGGAATGATATTGACCTCATTCTGTCAGTAGAGGATGTCTGGGTATTTTTTTTAAAGTGATTTTCTCACAATATTAAATAAGCATGCCCCATTCAAAAAATGTAGAACCAGGAACAGATATAGCCCGTGGTTCACTCCAGACCTGACTGCCCTTGACCAGCACAAAAACATCCTGTGGTGTACTACATTAGCATCGAATAGCCCCCATGATATGCAACTTTTCAGGGAAGTTAGGAACCAATATACACAGGCAGTTAGGAAAGCAAAGGCTAGCTTTTTCAAACAGAAATTTGCATCCTGCAGCACAAACTCCAAAATGTTCTGAGACACTGTAAAGTCCATGGAGTATAAGAACACCTCCTCCCACCTCACTGAGGCTAGGAAACACTGTCACCACCGATAAATCCACTACAATTGAGAAATTCAATAAGCATTTTTCTACGGCTGGCCATGCTTTCCACTTTGCTACCCCTACCCCGGTCAACAACCCTGCTCCCCCCACAGCAACGTGCCCAAGCCTCTCCCATTTCTCCTTCACCCAAATCCAGATAGCTGATGTTCTGAAAGAGCTGCAAAATCTGGACCCCTACAAATCAGCAGGGCTAGACAATCTGGACCCTCTCTTTCTAAAATGATCTGCCGCAATTGTTGCAACCACTATTTCTAGCCTGTTCAACCTCTCTTTCGTATCGTCTGAGATCCCTAAAGATTGGAAAGCTGCCACAGTCATCCCCCCCTATTCAAAGGGGGAGACACTCTCTAGACCCAAACTGCTACAGACCTATATATATCCTGCCCTGCCTTTCTAAAATATTCGAAATGCCAAGTTAACAAACAGATCACCAACCATTTCGAATCCCACCATACCTTCTCCGCTATGAAATCTGGTTTCCGAGCTGGTCATGGGTGCACCTCAGCCACGCTCAAGGTCCTAAACGATATCATAACCTCCATCGATAAGGGGCAATACTGTGCATTCATAGACCTGGCCAAGGATTTCGACACTGTCAATCACCACATTCTTATCGGCAGACTCAACAGCCTTGGTTTCTCAAATGACTGCCTAGCCTGGTTCATCAATTAATTTTCAGATGGAGATCAGTGTGTCAAACCGGAGGGTCTGTTGTCCGGACCTCTGGCAGTCTCTATGGGGGTGCCACAGGGTTCATTTCTCGGGCCGACTCTTTTCTCTGTATATATCAATGATGTCGCTCTTGCTGCTGGTGATTCTCTGATCCACCTCTACGCAGACGACACCATTCTGCGTACTTCTGGCCCTTCTTTGGACACTGTGTTAACTAACCTCCAGATGAGCTTCAATGCCATACAACTCTCCTTCTGTGGCCTCCAACTGCTCTTAAATCCAAGTAAAGCTAAATGCATGCTCTTCAACCGATCAATACCAGCACCTGCCTGTCGGTCCAGCATCCCTACTCTGGATGGTTCAAACTTTGAATTTGTGGACATCTACAAATACCTAGGTGTCTCTCCTTCCAGACTCACATTAAGCATCTCCAATCCAAAATCAAATTCCTATTTTGCAACAAAGTCTCCTTCAGTCACCAAACATACCCTGGTAAAACTATCCTACTGATCCTTGACTTTGGTGACGTCATTTACAAAATAGCCTCGACACTCTACTCAGCAAATTGGATGCAGTCTATCACAGTGCCATCTGTTTTGTCACCAAAGCCCCATATACTTCCCACCACTGTGACCTGCATGCTCTCGTTGGCTAGCCCTCTCTTCATATTCTTCGCCAAACCCACTGGCTCCATGTCATCTAAAAGTCTTTGCTAGGTAAAACCCCACCTTATCGCAGCTCACTGGTCACCATAGCTGCACCCACCCGTAGCAGGCGCTCCAACAGGTATATTTTTCTGGTCACCCTCAAAGTCAATACCTCCTTTGGCCGCCTCTCCTTCCAGTTCCCTGCTGCCAATGACTGGAACGAACTGCAAAAATCACTGAAGCTGGAGACTCATATCTCCCTCACTAACTTTAAGCTCCAGCTGTCAGAGCAGCTCACAGTTCACTGCACCTGTACATAGCCCATCTGTAAATAGCCAATCCAACTACCTCATCCCCATATTGTTATTTTTTGTTGTTGCTCCTTTGCACCTCAGTAGCTCTACTTGCACATTCATCTTCTGCACATCTATCACTCCAGTATTTAATTACTAAATTGTAATTACTTTGCCACTATGGCCTATTTATTGCCTTATCTCCCTTATCTCACCTCATTTGCACACACTGTATATAGACTTTTTTTTCTTCCTATTCTGTTCTTGACTATATGCTTGTTTATTCCATGTGTAACTCTGTTTTTGTCGCTTTGCTTTATCTTAGCCAGGTCACGGTTGTGAATGAGAACTTGTTCTCAACTGGCTTACCTGGTAAAATAAAGATTAAATAAGTCAGTCACACTCAGAGGCCTTCTGGATGTTGAGTCACTGAGCTAAGCAGAGGCAGCATTGAGCTACACACAGACCCTTCTACTATCTGTCAGTGCTGCTCAGTCTTCACTGAATTAGACTTGATCATGTGGTTGGTTCTTACTGCTGTCTTGTTGAGGGGCCTGATGGTATCCCAGGTGGTAGTTGGTTGGCTCCGTTGAAGCAGCTCAACTCTCTGTGTGTGTGTGTACCGTATTTTACTACACACACCGCCCAGCCCTAGAGAACCCCCCCATGTCTGAGGTACTGATGCTATATTTGGTTAATTACTTTAGATACTATTAATAGAGAAATACATCTACATCTTGAGTTTAACAACCCAAAATGGCCGCTTCTCATGCCAAGAGTAGTAGTGAGTAGTGCGAGCCACAGTTGGACCAGGTAGGCTCTCCCAGTCCACTCACCACAACTCTAGTAACGTTACATCGCTCCAGGCCACGGGTGAGCTCTCTGCCAAATCCTCTGCCGTATCTCTGTCTCTCACGCACAAAACCGGAGAGACAGGCATTCACACACACACACACAAAGACGGGGAGGGAGACAGACCCAACTACCCTTAAACACTAAGTCAGCCTCCAGCCTCTCCTGGGAAGGAAGGTGCACTCTCCATTTATATTAAATGAGTGACATCCACTGAGTAGACACGATCATAGACTGCCAGTCAATGATACGTCTGACACTTACCATTCACATCTAATACGTCATCTGGTTAATGTATGTAGATTTACAGTGGGGGTAGAGGAAGGTCACCAGAGTTCACCTTTGTGTAATTTCTAGACCTGACCTGTTTTCACAGACCTTAGCCACAGTCAGTCCTGCTGGTCCTGCAGGTCTTTAACTATGAGACCGACCGAGAGAGAGAGTTGGAGTGCTTGCTGACTGCTCTGCTCTCTATGGCCTTTTGCCACAGCCGCTGACTGGCTGCTATTTCTTTGACTAACTCTGGCTGTTTTCTTAAATGCAGCAGTATGCCAACGGAGGGCATCTCCTGACCACCTGCTTATTACCCCACTATAAAAGCCAGTACCAGTTCCCTCGGTTTCAGAGATTAGCTTTTTAACTATTTAGTCTATGGGGTTACTATGCTGCACTTGCTGTTAGATGCCTAGAGAGCCAGTGCGTGACCCCCTATTAGGGCTTCCGAGTGGCGATCTAAGGCATGGTTCGATTCCAGGCTGTATCACAACCGGCAGTGATTGGAGAGTCCCATAGAGCGGCGCACAATTGGCTCAGCGTCGCCCGGGTTCGGGTTTGGCCCGGGGTAGGCAGTCGTTGTAAAGTAAGAATTTGTTCTTAACTGACTTGCCTGGTTAAAAAAATCTATAATTAATTTGTGAACCACATTTTGACCTATTCCCTTAATGGTGCTCTGGTCAAATGTAACTTTTTAGCTATTTAGTCTATGGGGTTACTCTGCTGGTCAAAAGTGCACTATATTGAGAATAGGGTGCAATTTTGATGCAGACCTAGTGTGTAGTGTCGGAATGTATCAAGGTCCTAAAATGCATTGCTTAACAGTTATTTTGTGTTATTTTCGGCAGGCGTTGGCGACGTTACCCAATGAAACACTGTTTTCCAGTAGTTTCCACAAGCCAAGTAGTCATGGCAACTGTTTTGAAAACGTCCACCTATTTGCAGTTGAGACTGAGAGGACCTCAATAATCTAGCCCTATTGCTGTGCTTTCCATATGATGACCTGTAGTTTTAGTCTGAAACCGTTACAGCTCTAATCATTAGGCAGAGGAGAAATTTTTAAGTGTGTGTGTATGTGTGTGTGTGTGTGTGTGTGTGTGTGTGTGTGTGTGTGTGTGTGGTAGGACGTTGTAGTGAAAGCTACTGACTCAGCACATCCCATGTCCTAGTGGTGACGGATGTTACGTTTCCTGGTGCTTCTCCTGGCTGTCTGTTACCGGCCATCAGACCTGGGTTCAAATACTATTTGAAGTCTTTCAAATACTTGAAGCATTTTCAGGGTTTCCACTTTTGCAACTATTCCATTGTGCCAGGCTTGATCAAGCCCAGCTAACGTATTTCAAATGCTACCTAAGCTCAGGTTTGCTGGCCATGTACTTGGACATGGAACCTCTATGTTCTGTTGGCTACTGTAACCAGGAAGTGATTCCTCTCTGGTTGGACTGGTAGTGTATAAACAGGCTGGCTTTTGTTTTCATTGTCTCATAGCCAGGGGGGAGAGCACATGATTGGTAGGAGGGCAGAAAATGAGAAGCTGAGAGCCGGAGAGAGAGAGAGTGGAGAAGAATAGAGGCATGGTGAAGTCAGTTGGAATGTTCCAGAACAGGCTGAGGCTGACGGAACCCAGATGACTACAGTGAGGAGGAAATCCTTGGCACAGAGAGGGCTGGGGAACCCCGTTCAACCCCTCCAGTCCTCCCTCCCTCTTTCCCTTCCAGCTAGCAAGGCTCTCTTCCCAGCTCAGACCAGCAGAACTAGGAACTGCAGGCAGCCTGTCTGCCATAAAAACAATAGTCTGCCTCCCCACTTGTCTAACCGGGAAAAGGGCTTATGTCAGACTGGCAGAGCAGGGAAAAGTTTTCTGGAACTTCGGACACAGTACACAGTCCTCAAAGGGGGTTTCCCCCATGTTCAGCTCAGAGCTCCTACAGGAACCAGCACCTCCATATGCATGTTGCTGAAATACTTTATTCTCATTAAACAATGAATAATACAGATCACTGTGTGTGAGGATGAGGCAAGAATGATGATGATGAGATAATTGGTTAAGAACTAAGAGGGAATAGAAAGCAGTAGGGCTATGACTGAAATGCATTCACTAGTTATTTATAGGCCAGTTTTACAACAACAGTTATATTCCTGCTTCATCTTGCCCTTTTTTTAAATGTTATTTTACCTTTATTTAACTAGGCAAGTCAGTTAAGAACAAATTCTTATTTTCAATGACGGCCTAGGAGCAGTGGGTTAACTGCCTGTTCAACTACTCTCCCACTTCCTGCTTCTTCTTGCCCTTACTCTCCTGCTTCATCCTGCCCTTACTCTCCCACTTCCTGCTTCATCTTGCTCTTACTCTCCCACTTCCTGCTTCTTCTTGCCCTTACTATCCTGCTTCATCTCGCCCTTACTTTCCCACTTCCTGCTTCTTCTTGCCCTTACTCTCCCACTTCCTGCTTCTTCTTGCCCTTACTCTCTTACTTCCTGCTTCTTCTTGCCCTTACTCTCCTGCTTCATCCTGCCCTTACTCTCCCACTTCCTGCTTCTTCTTGCCCTTACTCTCCTGCTTCATCTTGCCCTTAACTCTGTGTAATTCTAGTGGTCCTGAAATAAAAATACATTTCATTTCCCGGCGTGCGGGTGTGTGTCTGTTTTTGGAAGGGCTCTCCTCCGGGCGAGTCACGTCATGGTTCCTCTACTTTTCGGCCCTCTGAGTGGGATCACGTTTGATGACCATGTAAAACCTTCAATGCCTTAGTCATACTGTAGTTTGTTTCCAAACAGGTCCATCCTGCTTTTATATTTCAGTATTTCAATCATGACTTCAGAGTAAGACTGGAAATTATAGCCATTGAGAGCTTTCTGTGTTAGCAAATATCAATGTTTTGCCCTGATCTCAGTAGGGTTATATAGACCAGTCTTACAGGAGGTCTTAGCTTGACAGGGGAGTGTATTGCTATAGCATGTTCAGCACTTCATTATATAATTATATATATATATATATACATACAATTTAGCAGGTGCTTTTATCCAATGTGACTTAGTCATGCGTTCATACATTTTACGTACGGGTGGTCCCGGGAATTGAACACACTATCCTGTAAGGCCCATGCTTTACCAACCAAGCTACACAGAACATCACATTACCTGAGCTGTGACTTAGTGTTATGCTGACCAGTATAGATGGACATGTGCTGTAAAGAGGTTCTCATCACTGTGGTGGGTGTTGTACTGCCTGTCCCTCCCTCCCTCCACACCTCCCCCTCCCTCCACGCCTCCCCCTCCCTCCACGCCTCCCCCTCTCTCCACGCCTCCCCCTCCCTCCGCACCTCCCCCTCCCTCCGCGCCTAACCCTCCCTCCGCGCCTCCCCCTCCCACCACGCCTCCCCCTCCCTCCACACCTCCCCCTCCCTCCACGCCTCCCCCTCCCTCCACGCCTCCCCCTCACTCCACACCTCCCCCTCCCTCCACACCTCCCCCTCCCTCCACGCCTCCCCCTCCCTCCACACCTCCCCCTCCCTCCACACCTCCCCCTCCCTCCACGCCTCCCCCTCCCTCCACGCCTCCCCCTCCCTCCACGCCTCCCCCTCCCTCCACACCTCCCCCTCCCTCCACGCCTCCCCCTCCCTCCACACCTCCCCCTCCCTCCACGCCTCCCCCTCCCTCCACGCCTCCCCCTCCCTCCGCGCCTCCCCCTCCCTCCGCGCCTCCCCCTCCCTCCGCGCCTCCCCCTCCCTCCACGCCTCCCCCTCCCTCCACGCCTCCCCCTCCCTCCACACCTCCCCCTCCCTCCACACCTCCCCCTCCCTCCGCGCCTCCCCCTCCCTCCGCGCCTCCCCCTCCCTCCACGCCTCCCCCTCCCTCCACGCCTCCCCCTCCCTCCGCGCCTCCCCCTCCCTCCACGCCTCCCCCTCCCTCCACACCTCCCCCTCCCTCCACGCCTCCCCCTCCCTCCGCACCTCCCCCTCCCTCCACACCTCCCCCTCCCTCCGCGCCTCCCCCTCCCTCCACGCCTCCCCCTCCCTCCACGCCTCCCCCTCCCTCCACACCTCCCCCTCCCTCCACGCCTCCCCCTCCCTCCACGCCTCCCCCTCCCTCCACACCTCCCCCTCCCTCCACGCCTCCCCCTCCCTCCACGCCTCCCCCTCCCTCCACGCCTCCCCCTCCCTCCGCGCCTCCCCCTCCCCCTCCCTCCGCGCCTCCCCCTCCCTCCACGCCTCCCCCTCCCTCCACGCCTCCCCCTCCCTCCGCGCCTCCCCCTCCCTCCGCGCCTCCCCCTCCCTCCACACCTCCCCCTCCCTCCACGCCTCCCCCTCCCTCCACACCTCCCCCTCCCTCCACACCTCCCCCTCCCTCCACGCCTCCCCCTCCCTCCACACCTCCCCCATACACAGATCTGATAATGGTGAGAGCTGAAGGATAACATTTGTTTTAAATCATCAGAGTTGTTACAACACACTAATCCTTTAGTTTAGAAACACTGTCATGAGAAGCCCTCCTTTATTTCATATGTGATCATACATTTAAACTCAACTGCTCCGGGATGAAGTGGAAATGTTTACACACGTCAAAAGCTTCTCAAAGCCTGTTCTAAATGAATCTGTTAATCATTAACATGTCTTTGTGCTGTTCCTCCTCTCTCTCATTGTCCCCCCTCCCTCTCGCTGTCCCCCTTCCCTCTCTCGCTGTTCTTCATCCATCTCCCCGTTCCATTCCTCCACGGATGGTGTGATGGTGGTGTGACACTGACAGAGCTTCCGGCTGAAGAAGGTAAATACTGATATGTCCAGTGAGATTCTAGTGCCCCCTCCTTTACAAGCTGATGATTAGCCCTTTAGCCTAGGATTGTGTGTGTGTGTGTGTGTGTGTGTGTGTGTTTGTGTGTGTGTCCTCAGAGTACACACTGACTTGAAGCACCACCCATGTAGATACACTGTCAGTAGAAGAGGGATTAATGACTGGCTGAACAGAACTATAGACCTATAGAAGTCCCATATTATCAACGGCTGGGTAGTGCTGTTTTTCTGTGGTTCCAATTCTCACGATGTACTTTCAGGCCTGGACTAAGAGTTTTTATAGGTACAGTATCTGTCACAAGATGATGTATAGCCGGACAGCCTTATGACTTGACTATATGTACAGGGCCTTCAGAAAGTAGTCACACATCCTGACTTTCTCCACATATTTGTTGTTACAGCCAGAATTTAAAATGTATTACATTTAGATGTTGTGTCACGGCCCTACACACAATACCCCATAATGTCAAAGTGGAATTTTGTTTAGACTTTTTATTATAATTTTGTAAAAAATAAATAAATTACAAATTAATACAAAATGAAAAGTTAATGTCTTGCGTCATTAAGTATGCAACCCCTTTGTTATGGCAAGCCTAAATAAGTCCAGAAGTAAGAATTTGCTTAAGTCACGTAAGTTGCAATAATTTTACAATAATAGTGTTTAACATGATTTTTGAATGACTACCTCATCTCTGTACCCCACGCATACAATTATCCGTAAGGTCACCCAGTCGAGCAGTGAATTTCAACCACAAAGGCCAGGGGAGGTTTTCCAACGCCTCACAAAGAAGGGCACCCATTGGTAGATGGGTAAAAAATATTAAAAAGCAGACATTGAATATCCCTTTGAGCAGGGTGAAGTTATTAGTTATACTTTATAGTTATACTTACCCAGGCACTACAAAGAAACAGGCGTCCTTCCTGACTCAGTTGCCAGAGAGGAAGGAAACCGCTCAGGGATATCACCATGAGGCCCGATGGTGACTTTAAAACAGTTACAGAGTTGAATGGCTGTGATAGTTTCCTCCTGAGGATGGATCTACAACATTGTAGTTACTCCACAATACTAACCTAAATGACAGAGTGAAAAGAAGGGAGCCTGTACAGAATAAAAACATGCATCCTGTTTGCATTAAGGCACTAAAGTAAAACTGAAATGAACATGTCTGATTTATAAAGGGTTATATTTGGGGCAAACACGACACATCACCGAGTACCACTTCTCATATTTTCAAGCATGGTGGTGGCTGCATCATGTTATGGGGATGCTTCTCATCGGTAAGGACTGGGGAGTTTTCAGGATAAAAAGAAACTGAATAGAGCCAAGCACAGGAAAAATCCAAGAGGAAAACCTGACATTCACCTTTCAGTAGGACAATAAGCTAAAACGCAAAGCCAAATTTACACTGGAGTTGATTAACGAGACAACATTGTATGTTCCTGAGTGGCCTAGTTACAGTTTTGACTTAACTCTTCTTGAAAATCTATGGCAAGCCTTAAATGGCTTTCTAGCAATGATCAACTACTGTCATCAACTTGACAGAGCTTGAAGAATTCAGGTGTGGAAAGCACTTAGCGGCTTACACAGAAAGACCAACAGCTGTAATCACTACCAACGGTGATTCTAACATGTATTCACTCTAGGGTGTAAATACTTATGCAAGTTAGATATTTATGTATTTATTTTTCAGTAAATTTGGCAGAAGTTCTAAACATGTTTTCAGTTTTGTTATTATGGGGTGTTGTGTGTAGGTGGGTGTAGGTGTGTGTAGGTGGGTGAGAACCTAAATGTAATCAATTTTAGAACAAGGCTGTAACACCACAAAATGTGGAATAAGTCAAAGGGTGTGAATACTTTCTGAAGGCAGTGTGTATGTGTGTGTGTGTTGTAGGCAAGTCCCTATGGGAGCTGGTGGTGGAGCAGTTTGAAGACCTCCTGGTCAGAATCCTGTTGTTAGCTGCCTGCGTCTCCTTTGTAAGTAACTGTTGAACCCAATACCCAATACCCTGATGCTCATCACATTTTCCTTAGTAACTATTGAACCCAATACCCTGCTGCTCATCACATTCTCCTTAGTAACTATTGAACCCAATACCCTGCTGCTCATCACATTCTCCTTAGTAACTATTGAACCCAATACCCTGCTGCTCATCACATTCTCCTTAGTAAGTAACTATTGAACCCAATACCCTGCTGCTCATCACATTCTCCTTAGTAAGTAACTATTGAACCCAATACCCTGCTGCTCATCACATTCTCCTTTGTTCACTTCTCTCCACTCATTCATACGAGTCCTATGTTTTGGCCTTTTTCTACAGTGGCTTGAAAGTTTTACGTCTATTTGCAGTTTAGCCCACTGACAACCAGGCTTCTCTGCCCTGACAGTGGACATCATGTGTCTGTAATACTCTGCCCTGACAGTGGACAGAATGTGTCTGTAATACTCTGTCCTGACAGTGGACAGAATGTGTCTGTAATACTCTGTCCTGACAGTGGACAGAATGTGTCTGTAGTACTCTGCCCTGACAGTGGACATCATGTGTCTGTAATACCCTGCCCTGACAGTGGACAGAATGTGTCTGTAATACTCTGCCCTGACAGTGGACAGAATGTGTCTGTAATACTCTGCCCTGACAGTGGACAGAATGTGTCTGTAGTACTCTGCCCTGACAGTGGACATCATGTGTCTGTAATACTCTGCCCTGACAGTGGACATCATGTGTCTGTAATACTCTCCCCTGACAGTGGACAGAATGTGTCTGTAATACTCTGCCCTGACAGTGGACAGAATGTGTCTGTAATACTCTGTCCTGACAGTGGACAGAATGTGTCTGTAGTACTCTGCCCTGACAGTGGACATCATGTGTCTGTAATACCCTGCCCTGACAGTGGACAGAATGTGTCTGTAGTACTCTGCCCTGACAGTGGACAGAATGTGTCTGTAGTACTCTGCCCTGACAGTGGACATCATGTGTCTGTAATACCCTGCCCTGACAGTGGACAGAATGTGTCTGTAGTACTCTGCCCTGACAGTGGACAGAATGTGTCTGTAATACTCTGCCCTGACAGTGGACAGAATGTGTCTGTAATACTCTGCCCTGACAGTGGACAGAATGTGTCTGTAATACCCTGCCCTGACAGTGGACATCATGTGTCTGTAATACCCTGCCCTGACAGTGGACAGAATGTGTCTGTAATACTCTGCCCTGACAGTGGACAGGATGTGTCTGTAATACTCTGCCCTGACAGTGGACAGAATGTGTCTGTAATACTCTGCCCTGACAGTGGACATCATGTGTCTGTAATACCCTGCCCTGACAGTGGACAGAATGTGTCTGTAATACTCTGCCCTGACAGTGGACAGAATGTGTCTGTAATACCCTGCCCTGACAGTGGACATCATGTGTCTGTAATACTCTGCCCTGACAGTGGACAGAATGTGTCTGTAATACTCTGCCCTGACAGTGGACATCATGTGTCTGTAATACCCTGCCCTGACAGTGGACAGAATGTGTCTGTAATACCCTGCCCTGACCGTGGACATCATGTGTCTGTAATACCCTGCCCTGACAGTGGACATCATGTGTCTGTAATACCCTGCCCTGACAGTGGACAGAATGTGTCTGTAATACCCTGCCCTGACCGTGGACATCATGTGTCTGTAATACCCTGCCCTGACAGTGGACAGAATGTATCTGTAATACTCTGCCCTGACAGTGGACAGAATGTGTCTGTAATACCCTGCCCTGATAGTGGACATCATGTGTCTGTAATACTCTGCCCTGACAGTGGACATCATGTGTCTGTAATACTCTGCCCTGACAGTGGACAGAATGTGTCTGTAATACTCTGCCCTGACAGTGGACAGAATGTGTCTGTAATACTCTGCCCTGACAGTGGACATCATGTGTCTGTAATACTCTGCCCTGACAGTGGACAGAATGTGTCTGTAATACTCTGCCCTGACAGTGGACATCATGTGTCTGTAATACCCTGCCCTGACAGTGGACAGAATGTGTCTGTAATACTCTGCCCTGACAGTGGACAGAATGTGTCTGTAGTACTCTGCCCTGACAGTGGACATCATGTGTCTGTAATACTCTGCCCTGACAGTGGACAGGATGTGTCTGTAATACTCTGCCCTGACAGTGGACAGAATGTGTCTGTAATATTCTGCCCTGACAGTGGACATCATGTGTCTGTAATACCCTGCCCTGACAGTGGACAGAATGTGTCTGTAATACCCTGCCCTGACAGTGGACATCATGTGTCTGTAATACCCTGCCCTGACAGTGGACAGAATGTGTCTGTAATACTCTGCCCTGACAGTGGACAGAATGTGTCTGTAATACCCTGCCCTGACAGTGGACATCATGTGTCTGTAATACTCTGCCCTGACAGTGGACAGAATGTGTCTGTAATACTCTGCCCTGACAGTGGACATCATGTGTCTGTAATACCCTGCCCTGACAGTGGACAGAATGTGTCTGTAATACCCTGCCCTGACCGTGGACATCATGTGTCTGTAATACCCTGCCCTGACAGTGGACAGAATGTATCTGTAATACTCTGCCCTGACAGTGGACAGAATGTGTCTGTAATACCCTGCCCTGATAGTGGACATCATGTGTCTGTAATACTCTGCCCTGACAGTGGACATCATGTGTCTGTAATACTCTGCCCTGACAGTGGACAGAATGTGTCTGTAATACTCTGCCCTGACAGTGGACAGAATGTGTCTGTAATACTCTGCCCTGACAGTGGACATCATGTGTCTGTAATACTCTGCCCTGACAGTGGACATCATGTGTCTGTAGTACCTTGCCCTGACCGTGGACATCATGTGTCTGTAATACTCTGCCCTGACAGTGGACAGAATGTGTCTGTAATACTCTGCCCTGACAGTGGACATCATGTGTCTGTAATACTCTGCCCTGACAGTGGACAGAATGTGTCTGTAATACTCTGCCCTGACAGTGGACAGAATGTGTCTGTAATACTCTGTCCTGACAGTGGACAGAATGTGTCTGTAGTACTCTGCCCTGACAGTGGACATCATGTGTCTGTAATACCCTGCCCTGACAGTGGACAGAATGTGTCTGTAATACTCTGCCCTGACAGTGGACAGAATGTGTCTGTAGTACTCTGCCCTGACAGTGGACATCATGTGTCTGTAATACCCTGCCCTGACAGTGGACAGAATGTGTCTGTAATACCCTGCCCTGACCGTGGACATCATGTGTCTGTAATACCCTGCCCTGACAGTGGACAGAATGTGTCTGTAATACTCTGCCCTGACAGTGGACAGAATGTGTCTGTAATACCCTGCCCTGACAGTGGACATCATGTGTCTGTAATACTCTGCCCTGACAGTGGACAGAATGTGTCTGTAATACTCTGCCCTGACAGTGGACATCATGTGTCTGTAATACCCTGCCCTGACAGTGGACAGAATGTGTCTGTAATACCCTGCCCTGACCGTGGACATCATGTGTCTGTAATACCCTGCCCTGACAGTGGACAGAATGTATCTGTAATACTCTGCCCTGACAGTGGACAGAATGTGTCTGTAATACCCTGCCCTGATAGTGGACATCATGTGTCTGTAATACTCTGCCCTGACAGTGGACATCATGTGTCTGTAATACTCTGCCCTGACAGTGGACAGAATGTGTCTGTAATACTCTGCCCTGACAGTGGACAGAATGTGTCTGTAATACTCTGCCCTGACAGTGGACATCATGTGTCTGTAATACTCTGCCCTGACAGTGGACATCATGTGTCTGTAGTACCTTGCCCTGACCGTGGACATCATGTGTCTGTAATACTCTGCCCTGACAGTGGACAGAATGTGTCTGTAATACTCTGCCCTGACAGTGGACTTCATGTGTCTGTAATACTCTGCCCTGACAGTGGACAGAATGTGTCTGTAATACTCTGCCCTGACAGTGGACATCATGTGTCTGTAGTACCCTGCCCTGACCGTGGACAGAATGTGTCTGTAATACCCTGCCCTGACCGTGGACATCATTTGTCTGTAATACCCTGCCCTGACAGTGGACATCATGTGTCTGTAGTACCCTGCCCTGACCGTGGACATAATGTGTCTGTAACACCCTGCCCTGACCGTGGACATCATGTGTCTGTAATACTCTGCCCTGACAGTGGACAGGATGTGTCTGTAATACTCTGCCCTGACAGTGGACAGAATGTGTCTGTAATACCCTGCCCTGACATTGGACAGAATGTGTCTGTAATACCCTGCCCTGACCGTGGACAGAATGTGTCTGTAATACTCTGCCCTGACAGTGGACAGAATGTGTCTGTAAAACCCTGCCCTGACATTGGACATCATGTGTCTGTAATACCCTGCCCTGACAGTGGACAGAATGTGTCTGTAATACTCTGCCCTGACAGTGGACAGAATGTGTCTGTAATACCCTGCCCTGACAGTGGACAGAATGTGTCTGTAATACTCTGCCCTGACAGTGGACAGAATGTGTCTGTAATACTCTGCCCTGACAGTGGACAGAATGTGTCTGTAGTACTCTGCCCTGACAGTGGACATCATGTGTCTGTAATACCCTGCCCTGACAGTGGACAGAATGTGTCTGTAATACCCTGCCCTGACCGTGGACATCATGTGTCTGTAATACCCTGCCCTGACAGTGGACAGAATGTGTCTGTAATACTCTGCCCTGACAGTGGACAGAATGTGTCTGTAATACCCTGCCCTGACAGTGGACATCATGTGTCTGTAATACTCTGCCCTGACAGTGGACAGAATGTGTCTGTAATACTCTGCCCTGACAGTGGACATCATGTGTCTGTAATACCCTGCCCTGACAGTGGACAGAATGTGTCTGTAATACCCTGCCCTGACCGTGGACATCATGTGTCTGTAATACCCTGCCCTGACAGTGGACAGAATGTATCTGTAATACTCTGCCCTGACAGTGGACAGAATGTGTCTGTAATACCCTGCCCTGATAGTGGACATCATGTGTCTGTAATACTCTGCCCTGACAGTGGACATCATGTGTCTGTAATACTCTGCCCTGACAGTGGACAGAATGTGTCTGTAATACTCTGCCCTGACAGTGGACAGAATGTGTCTGTAATACTCTGCCCTGACAGTGGACATCATGTGTCTGTAATACTCTGCCCTGACAGTGGACATCATGTGTCTGTAGTACCTTGCCCTGACCGTGGACATCATGTGTCTGTAATACTCTGCCCTGACAGTGGACAGAATGTGTCTGTAATACTCTGCCCTGACAGTGGACATCATGTGTCTGTAATACTCTGCCCTGACAGTGGACAGAATGTGTCTGTAATACCCTGCCCTGACCGTGGACTTCATGTGTCTGTAATACTCTGCCCTGACAGTGGACAGAATGTGTCTGTAATACTCTGCCCTGACAGTGGACATCATGTGTCTGTAGTACCCTGCCCTGACCGTGGACAGAATGTGTCTGTAATACCCTGCCCTGACCGTGGACATCATGTGTCTGTAATACTCTGCCCTGACAGTGGACAGGATGTGTCTGTAATACTCTGCCCTGACAGTGGACAGAATGTGTCTGTAATACCCTGCCCTGACATTGGACAGAATGTGTCTGTAATACCCTGCCCTGACCGTGGACAGAATGTGTCTGTAATACTCTGCCCTGACAGTGGACAGAATGTTTCTGTAAAACCCTGCCCTGACATTGGACATCATGTGTCTGTAATACCCTGCCCTGACAGTGGACAGAATGTGTCTGTAATACTCTGCCCTGACAGTGGACAGAATGTGTCTGTAATACCCTGCCCTGACAGTGGACAGAATGTGTCTGTAATACTCTGCCCTGACAGTGGACAGAATGTGTCTGTAATACTCTGCCCTGACAGTGGACAGAATGTGTCTGTAATACTCTGCCCTGACAGTGGACAGAATGTGTCTGTAATACCCTGCCCTGACAGTGGACAGAATGTGTCTGTAATACTCTGCCCTGACAGTGGACAGAATGTGTCTGTAATACTCTGCCCTGACAGTGGACAGAATGTGTCTGTAGTACTCTGCCCTGACAGTGGACAGAATGTGTCTGTAATACCCTGCCCTGACCGTGGACAGAATGTGTCTGTAATACCCTGCCCTGACAGTGGACATCATGTGTCTGTAGTACCCTGCCCTGACCGTGCACAGAATGTGTCTGTAATACCCTGCCCTGACCGTGGACAGAATGTGTCTGTAATACCCTGCCCTGACAGTGGACAGAATGTGTCTGTAATACTCTGCCCTGACAGTGGACAGAATGTGTCTGTAATACTCTGCCCTGACAGTGGACAGAATGTGTCTGTAGTACTCTGCCCTGACAGTGGACAGAATGTGTCTGTAATACCCTGCCCTGACCGTGGACAGAATGTGTCTGTAATACCCTGCCCTGACAGTGGACATCATGTGTCTGTAGTACCCTGCCCTGACCGTGCACAGAATGTGTCTGTAATACCCTGCCCTGACCGTGGACATCATGTGTCTGTAATACTCTGCCCTGACAGTGGACTGGATGTGTCTGTAATACTCTGCCCTGACAGTGGACAGAATGTGTCTGTAATACTCTGCCCTGACAGTGGACAGAATGTGTCTGTAATACCCTGCCCTGACCGTGGACAGAATGTGTCTGTAATACTCTGCCCTGACAGTGGACAGAATGTGTCTGTAATACCCTGCCCTGACATTGGACATCATGTGTCTGTAATTCCCTGCCCTGACAGTGGACAGAATGTGTCTGTAATACTCTGCCCTGACAGTGGACAGGATGTGTCTGTAATACTCTGCCCTGACAGTGGACAGAATGTGTCTGTAATACTCTGCCCTGACAGTGGACATCATGTGTCTGTAATACTCTGCCCTGACAGTGGACATCATGTGTCTGTAATACTCTGCCCTGACAGTGGACAGAATGTGTCTGTAATACTCTGCCCTGACAGTGGACATCATGTGTCTGTAATACTCTGCCCTGACCGTGGACAGAATGTGTCTGTAATACCCTGCCCTGACCGTGGACATCATGTGTCTGTAATACCCTGCCCTGACAGTGGACATCATGTGTCTGTAGTACCCTGCCCTGACCGTGGACAGAATGTGTCTGTAATACCCTGCCCTGACCGTGGACATCATGTGTCTGTAATACTCTGCCCTGACAGTGGACAGGATTTGTCTGTAATACTCTGCCCTGACAGTGGACAGAATGTGTCTGTAATACTCTGCCCTGACAGTGGACAGAATGTGTCTGTAATACCCTGCCCTGACCGTGGACAGAATGTGTCTGTAATACTCTGCCCTGACAGTGGACAGAATGTGTCTGTAATACCCTGCCCTGACATTGGACATCATGTGTCTGTAATACCCTGCCCTGACAGTGGACAGAATGTGTCTGTAATACTCTGCCCTGACAGTGGACAGAATGTGTCTGTAATACCCTGCCCTGACAGTGGACAGAATGTGTCTGTAATACTCTGCCCTGACAGTGGACAGAATGTGTCTGTAATACTCTGCCCTGACAGTGGACAGAATGTGTCTGTAGTACTCTGCCCTGACAGTGGACAGAATGTGTCTGTAATACCCTGCCCTGACCGTGGACAGAATGTGTCTGTAATACCCTGCCCTGACAGTGGACATCATGTGTCTGTAGTACCCTGCCCTGACCGTGGACAGAATGTGTCTGTAATACCCTGCCCTGACCGTGGACATCATGTGTCTGTAATACTCTGCCCTGACAGTGGACTGGATGTGTCTGTAATACTCTGCCCTGACAGTGGACAGAATGTGTCTGTAATACTCTGCCCTGACAGTGGACAGAATGTGTCTGTAATACCCTGCCCTGACATTGGACATCATGTGTCTGTAATACCCTGCCCTGACAGTGGACAGAATGTGTCTGTAATACTCTGCCCTGACAGTGGACAGGATGTGTCTGTAATACTCTGCCCTGACAGTGGACAGAATGTGTCTGTAATACTCTGCCCTGACAGTGGACATCATGTGTCTGTAATACTCTGCCCTGACAGTGGACATCATGTGTCTGTAATACTCTGCCCTGACAGTGGACATCATGTGTCTGTAATACTCTGCCCTGACAGTGGACATCATGTGTCTGTAATACTCTGCCCTGACAGTGGACATCATGTGTCTGTAATACTCTGCCCTGTCAGTGGACAGAATGTGTCTGTAATACCCTGCCCTGACAGTGGACAGAATGTTTCTGTAATACTCTGCCCTGACAGTGGACAGAATGTGTCTGTAATACTCTGCCCTGACAGTGGACATCATGTGTCTGTAATACTCTTCCCTGACAGTGGACATCATGTGTCTGTAGTACCCTGCCCTGACCGTGGACATCATGTGTCTGTAATACTCTGCCCTGACAGTGGACAGAATGTGTCTGTAATACTCTGCCCTGACAGTGGACATCATGTGTCTGTAATACTCTGCCCTGACAGTGGACAGAATGTGTCTGTAATACCCTGCCCTGACAGTGGACATCATGTGTCTGTAATACTCTGCCCTGACAGTGGACAGAATGTGTCTGTAATATCCTGCCCTGACAGTGGACAGAATATGTCTGTAATACCCTGCCCTGACAGTGGACAGAATGTGTCTGTAATACTCTGCCCTGACAGTGGACAGAATGTGTCTGTAATACTCTGCCCTGACAGTGGACAGAATGTTTCTGTAATACTCTGCCCTGACAGTGGACATCATGTGTCTGTAATACTCTGCCCTGACAGTGGACAGAATGTGTCTGTAATACTCTGCCCTGACAGTGGACATCATGTGTCTGTAATACTCTGCCCTGACAGTGGACATCATGTGTCTGTAGTACCCTGCCCTGACCGTGGACAGAATGTGTCTGTAATACTCTGCCCTGACAGTGGACAGAATGTGTCTGTAATACTCTGCCCTGACAGTGGACATCATGTGTCTGTAATACTCTGCCCTGACAGTGGACAGAATGTGTCTGTAATACCCTGCCCTGACCGTGGACATCATGTGTCTGTAATACTCTGCCCTGACATTGGACAGAATGTGTCTGTAATACCCTGCCCTGACCGTGGACATCATGTGTCTGTAATACTCTGCCCTGACAGTGGACAGAATGTGTCTGTAATACCCTGCCCTGACAGTGGACAGAATGTGTCTGTAATACTCTGCCCTGACAGTGGACAGAATGTGTCTGTAATACTCTGCCCTGACAGTGGACAGAATGTGTCTGTAATACCCTGCCCTGACAGTGGACAGAATGTGTCTGTAATACCCTGCCCTGACAGTGGACAGAATGTGTCTGTAATACCCTGCCCTGACAGTGGACAGAATGTGTCTGAAATACTCTGCCCTGACAGAGTGGAATACTCTGCCCTGACAGTGGACATCATGTGTCTGTAATACTCTGCCCTGACAGTGGACATCATGTGTCTGTAATACTCTGCCCTGACAGTGGACATCATGTGTCTGTAGTACCCTGCCCTGACCGTGGACAGAATGTGTCTGTAATACTCTGCCCTGACAGTGGACAGAATGTGTCTGTAATACTCTGCCC
This sequence comes from Oncorhynchus clarkii lewisi, assembly GCF_045791955.1. NCBI lineage: Eukaryota > Metazoa > Chordata > Actinopteri > Salmoniformes > Salmonidae > Oncorhynchus > Oncorhynchus clarkii. The sequence continues at coordinate 7,718,178 of NC_092156.1, read as the reverse complement.
TGACAGTGGACAGAATGTCTCTGTAATACCCTGCCCTGACAGTGGACAGAATGTTTCTGTAATACACTGCCCTGACAGTGGACAGAATGTGTCTGTAATACTCTTCCCTGACAGTGGACATCATGTGTCTGTAGTACCCTGCCCTGACCGTGGACATCATGTGTCTGTAATACTCTGCCCTGACAGTGGACATCATGTGTCTGTAATACTCTGCCCTGACAGTGGACATCATGTGTCTGTAATACTCTGCCCTGACAGTGGACATCATGGTCTGTAATACTCTGCCCTGACAGTGGACAGAATGTGTCTGTAATACCCTGCCCTGACAGTGGAAAGAATGTGTCTGTAATACTCTGCCCTGACAGTGGACAGAATGTGTCTGTAATACTCTGCCCTGACAGTGGACAGAATGTGTCTGTAATACTCTGCCCTGACAGTGGACAGAATGTGTCTGTAATACTCTGCCCTGACAGTGGACAGAATGTGTCTGTAATACTCTGCCCTGACAGTGGACAGAATGTGTCTGTAATACCCTGCCCTGACAGTGGACAGAATGTGTCTGTAATACTCTGCCCTGACAGTGGACAGAATGTGTCTTTAATACTATGCCCTGACAGTGGACAGAATGTGTCTGTAATACTCTGCCCTGACAGTGGACAGAATGTGTCTGTAATACCCTGCCCTGACAGTGGACAGAATGTGTCTGTAATACCCTTCCCTGACAGTGGACAGAATGTGTCTGTAATACCCTGCCCTGACAGTGGACAGAATGTGTCTGTAATACTCTGCCCTGACAGTGGACAGAATGTGTCTGTAATACTCTGCCCTGACAGTGGACAGAATGTTTCTGTAATACACTGCCCTGACAGTGGACAGAATGTGTCTGTAATACTCTTCCCTGACAGTGGACATCATGTGTCTGTAGTACCCTGCCCTGACCGTGGACATCATGTGTCTGTAATACTCTGCCCTGACAGTGGACAGAATGTGTCTGTAATACTCTGCCCTGACAGTGGACATCATGTGTCTGTAATACTCTGCCCTGACAGTGGACAGAATGTGTCTGTAATACCCTGCCCTGACCGTGGACATCATGTGTCTGTAATACTCTGCCCTGACAGTGGACAGAATGTGTCTGTAATATCCTGCCCTGACAGTGGACAGAATATGTCTGTAATACCCTGCCCTGACAGTGGACAGAATGTGTCTGTAATACTCTGCCCTGACAGTGGACAGAATGTGTCTGTAATACTCTGCCCTGACAGTGGACAGAATGTTTCTGTAATACTCTGCCCTGACAGTGGACATCATGTGTCTGTAATACTCTGCCCTGACAGTGGACATCATGCGTCTGTAATACTCTGCCCTGACAGTGGACATCATGTGTCTGTAATACTCTTCCCTGACAGTGGACAGAATGTGTCTGTAATACCCTGCCCTGACAGTGGACAGAATGTGTCTGTAATACTCTGCCCTGACAGTGGACAGAATGTGTCTGTAATACTCTGCCCTGACAGTGGACAGAATGTGTCTGTAATACCCTGCCCTGACAGTGGACAGAATGTGTCTGTAATACCCTGCCCTGACAGTGGACAGAATGTGTCTGTAATACCCTGCCCTGACAGAGACAGAATGTGTCTGTAATACTCTGCCCTGACAGTGGACAGAATGTGTCTGTAATACTCTGCCCTGACAGTGGACAGAATGTGTCTGTAATACTCTGCCCTGACAGTGGACAAAATGTGTCTGTAATACCCTGCCCTGACAGTGGACAGAATGTGTCTGTAATACCCTTCCCTGACAGTGGACAGAATGTGTCTGTAATACCCTGCCCTGACAGTGGACAGAATGTGTCTGTAATACTCTGCCCTGACAGTGGACAGAATGTGTCTGTAATACTCTGCCCTGACAGTGGACAGAATGTGTCTGTAATACTCTGCCCTGACAGTGGACAGAATGTGTCTGTAATACCCTGCCCTGACAGTGGACAGAATGTTTCTGTAATACACTGCCCTGACAGTGGACAGAATGTGTCTGTAATACTCTTCCCTGACAGTGGACATCATGTGTCTGTAGTACCCTGCCCTGACCGTGGACATCATGTGTCTGTAATACTCTGCCCTGACAGTGGACAGAATGTGTCTGTAATACTCTGCCCTGACAGTGGACATCATGTGTCTGTAATACTCTGCCCTGACAGTGGACAGAATGTGTCTGTAATACCCTGCCCTGACCGTGGACATCATGTGTCTGTAATACTCTGCCCTGACAGTGGACAGAATGTGTCTGTAATATCCTGCCCTGACAGTGGACAGAATATGTCTGTAATACCCTGCCCTGACAGTGGACAGAATGTGTCTGTAATACTCTGCCTTGACAGTGGACAGAATGTGTCTGTAATACTCTGCCCTGACAGTGGACAGAATGTTTCTGTAATACTCTGCCCTGACAGTGGACATCATGTGTCTGTAATACTCTGCCCTGACAGTGGACATCATGTGTCTGTAATACTCTGCCCTGACAGTGGACATCATGTGTCTGTAATACTCTGCCCTGACAGTGGACAGAATGTGTCTGTAATACTCTGCCCTGACAGTGGACAGAATGTGTCTGTAATACTCTGCCCTGACAGTGGACAGAATGTTTCTGTAATACTCTGCCCTGACAGTGGACATCATGTGTCTGTAATACTCTGCCCTGACAGTGGACATCATGTGTCTGTAATACTCTGCCCTGACAGTGGACATCATGTGTCTGTAATACTCTGCCCTGACAGTGGACAGAATGTGTCTGTAATACCCTGCCCTGACAGTGGACAGAATGTGTCTGTAATACTCTGCCCTGACAGTGGACAGAATGTGTCTGTAATACCCTGCCCTGACCGTGGACATCATGTGTCTGTAATACTCTGCCCTGACAGTGGACAGAATGTGTCTGTAATATCCTGCCCTGACAGTGGACAGAATATGTCTGTAATACCCTGCCCTGACAGTGGACAGAATGTGTCTGTAATACTCTGCCCTGACAGTGGACAGAATGTGTCTGTAATACTCTGCCCTGACAGTGGACAGAATGTTTCTGTAATACTCTGCCCTGACAGTGGACATCATGTGTCTGTAATACTCTGCCCTGACAGTGGACATCATGTGTCTGTAATACTCTGCCCTGACAGTGGACATCATGTGTCTGTAATACTCTGCCCTGACAGTGGACAGAATGTGTCTGTAATACTCTGCCCTGACAGTGGACAGAATGTGTCTGTAATACTCTGCCCTGACAGTGGACAGAATGTTTCTGTAATACTCTGCCCTGACAGTGGACATCATGTGTCTGTAATACTCTGCCCTGACAGTGGACATCATGTGTCTGTAATACTCTGCCCTGACAGTGGACATCATGTGTCTGTAATACTCTGCCCTGACAGTGGACAGAATGTGTCTGTAATACCCTGCCCTGACAGTGGACAGAATGTGTCTGTAATACTCTGCCCTGACAGTGGACAGAATGTGTCTGTAATACTCTGCCCTGACAGTGGACAGAATGTGTCTGTAATACTCTTCCCTGACAGTGGACAGAATGTGTCTGTAATACTCTGCCCTGACAGTGGACAGAATGTGTCTGTAATACTCTGCCCTGACAGTGGACAGAATGTGTCTGTAATACTCTGCCCTGACAGTGGACAGAATGTGTCTGTAATACCCTGCCCTGACAGTGGACAGAATGTGTCTGTAATACCCTGCCCTGACAGTGGACAGAATGTGTCTGTAATACCCTGCCCTGACAGAGACAGAATGTGTCTGTAATACTCTGCCCTGACAGTGGACAGAATGTGTCTGTAATACTCTGCCCTGACAGTGGACAGAATGTGTCTGTAATACTCTGCCCTGACAGTGGACAGAATGTGTCTGTAATACCCTGCCCTGACAGTGGACAGAATGTGTCTGTAATACTCTGTCTGCAGGCATTGCTTTGCATACCACCTCCGTATTTCCAATAATACTGGCCTGCCGATGATGGAAGGTTCAGACCCTTGACTCCCTAGATTTTCCACTCAAAGCATTTCTCTTTACTTCAGTATTACCAATACTCTGACGCATACAATTCCTTAAATAGTGACCCTGTATTTTGGGCCAGGTGGTAGGGTGGAGTATGTGGCACGGCCAGGAGAACCCTGTCTGGATAACGATTGTATTTCCATCTATTACAGGGCTATTCTGGGCAGTGGAAAATAAGTATTAAAATGTATACGATACAAATACATCTACACTAATTGCCTTTGTGTTGATCCTGGTGTTTCTAAGTGGGACGCTGTTTGTTTTTCCTAATGTAAATTAGGCTGCCCGTACTTGTGTTAGCACTGTAACAAGACCCTGTTCTGTTCCACTGATTTACAGCATCCACATCCTTTACTATACACCCAGCAGACTGATCTACCTAGGCTGGTTTAACCTCCCCCACATCCTTTACTATACACCCAGCAGACTGAGCTACCTAGGCTGGTTTAACCTCCCCCACATCCTTTACTAGACACCCAGCAGACTGAGCTACCTATGCTGGTTTAACCTCCCCCACATCCTTTACTATACACCCAGCAGACTGAGCTACCTAGGCTGGTTTAACCTCCCCCACATCCTTTACTATACACCCAGCAGACTGAGCTACCTAGGCTGGTTTAACCTCCCCCACATCCTTTACTAGACACCCAGCAGACTGAGCTACCTAGGCTGGTTTAACCTCCCCCACATCCTTTACTAGACACCCAGCAGACTGAGCTACCTATGCTGGTTTAACCTCCCCCACATCCTTTACTAGACACCCAGCAGACTGAGCTACCTAGGCTGGTTTAACCTCCCGCACATCCTTTGAGACTTGATGCTGATGTATTCCTTATGGGTCAGTCGGTGCTACTGTGCAATTTGTGCTCCCGAGTGGGGCAGTGGTCTAAGACACTGCATCTCAGTGCTTGAGGCGTCACCACAGACATGATTGTGAGTCCCATAGGGCGGCGCACAATTGGCCCAGCGTTGTCCGGGTTTGGCCTGTGTAGGAAGTCATTGTAAATAATAATTTGTTCTTGACTTGACTTGCCTTGTTAAACAAAGGTAAAATAAAAAAAGTGACATCAAATGGATTTAGTTAGTTAAATAAACACGTTTTTATAATTTTTATGAAAACAATTCAGTTTTAGTGACCAACGTTGCTGCTTTAATGAATTACAGCAACATGTGCTCAGCCTACTGATGCTGGAAGAGGTGGCGAAGGTGACCTTTCAGAAGTATCCGAAAGAAAGGCAATCCTAACCTATAAGGGCCAAACCTCAATGGGGGAATTACTCATTTGTGTGCCTATTTGAATAATATGTAAATGAAGACATTGAGCTGCTCTGACTCTGCATGACATGAGAATAGAGCCTTGTAACCAGGCAACAAGAGAGGAACACGGGACAAAGCTGTTGTTTTTAAAGCGGTCTCCGATATAATCATTACACATGACTATTTATGGATGGATGTCGTAGAGGATAAGGAATGCTCAGGTCTACCACTACAGCCTCAATAACTGTTACTGGACACAATGCTTACTGTCATTTATCATATTGTAGGCAACTTTTTTTTACTATTTTAACTCGATCATCTTTTTACTAAGATTTGTTGTGTAGTTGAGACAACTTGATCACTCCCATCCATCTATGAGAATAGGGGTTATAGACCGGGCCATACCAAGTCAGGCTGACCCATGACACCAACCGATGACAACCGGCAACATCGATCACCTGAAACAATGAATACACTTCCTAATTATGAAATTAACACTTCCTCCATTTTATTCTGAGGAAGGAGGAAAGGTTGGTTTGACTTTATTTCATTCTCCACAGCATAATGTGAGAGAGGGACAATAGGTCAGGGTTTTGCTTTGTGCAGGAAGGGAGTGAAAAAGTCAAGTGGCCATTGAATTGGGCCCTGATGCTTTGCTTGTTGTCGTGCATGTCTTCGTAAACATTATTTTAATACGTTTTTTAATTATTATTATAATTTTTTTCCTTCCATTTGTTAAAGCTGTGTTTTGGTTTTAACGTGATGTTGGAACTGTGGCCATTCAGTCCCAATAAGCCATCTGTCTGGAAGTGAAGCGTAACTCCTGTCTCCTCTCAAGGGCCTCCAAACTTTTCTAGCATGAGAACAACTTTTTAAAAGAAATGTCGTGAGCTACTCTTTTTATGGCTTTCAAAAAGGCACATTCTCTTCTCTGCAACTCTTCCCCAGGTCCTTCGTGCACTACTTTCTCTTGTACACTTTGTATTCTGTCAATATTCCTGGTAAAATAATGTTTCATAAAAACTCTGAGGGGGGGGGGGGGACCCTACAAAATCAATTTTGTTTCCCAAATTCTGTTTGAGATATTCCTGGTTTTCACAAATTACAATTGTGAAAATTACAATTACAATTACAATTGTTCATGGAGAAACAACGAAATTGGATGTTCTGAGTCGATGTCAATGTTTAAATCGTATCAGGGGGGGGGGGAGTCTGGAAGAAATCATTTTAAAACATATTTTTTTGTGTAATTCCCCTTTTAATTGCGCAGCTAATGTGTCAGTCTAGCGATTGTGCTGTACTTCTACTGCTTACAATCATGGCAAAGTCAGCAAATAATAGATACACTTACTCATGATATACTTCTGCCAGGTAAGCCTACTTTAGAGTAAACATTTAATTGAGACGCTTTTGAAGAAAGTAGTTCTGTCAACCCAACATCAACTAGGTACTGTCAACATCAACTGGCCTCTGTCAACATCAACTGGCCTCTGTCAACATCAACTGGCCTCTGTCAACATCAACTGGCCTCTGTCAACATCAACTGGCCTCTGTCAACATCAACTGGCCTCTGTCAACATCAACTGGCCTCTGTCACATCAACTGGCCTCTGTCAACATCAACTGGCCTCTGTCAACATCAACTGGCCTCTGTCAACATCAACTGGCTTCTGTCACATCAACTGGCCTCTGTCACATCAACTGGCCTCTGTCACATCAACTGGCCTCTGTCACATCAACTGGCCTCTGTCAACATCAACTGGCCTCTGTCACATCAACTGGCCTCTGTCAACATCAACTGGCCTCTGTCAACATCAACTGGCCTCTGTCAACATCAACTGGCCTCTGTCACATCAACTGGCCTCTGTCAACATCAACTGGTCTCTGTCAACATCAACTGGCCTCTGTCAACATCAACTGGCCTCTGTCACATCAACTGGCCTCTGTCAACATCAACTGGCCTCTGTCACATCAACTGGCCTCTGTCAACATCAACTGGCCTCTGTCAACATCAACTGGCCTCTGTCAACATCAACTGGCCTCTGTCAACATCAACTGGCCTCTGTCAACATCAACTGGCCTCTGTCAACATCAACTGGCCTCTGTCACATCAACTGGCCTCTGTCAACATCAACTGGCCTCTGTCAACATCAACTGGCCTCTGTCAACATCAACTGGCCTCTGTCAACATCAACTGGCCTCTGTCAACATCAACTGGCCTCTGTCAACATCAACTGGCCTCTGTCAACATCAACTGGCCTCTGTCAACACAACATCAACTGGCCTCTGTCAACACAACATCAACTGGCCTCTGTCAACATCAACTGGCCTCTGTCAACCCAACATCAACTGGCCTCTGTCAACATCAACTGGCCTCTGTCAACATCAACTGGCCTCTGTCAACCCAACATCAACTGGCCTCTGTCAACCCAACATCAACTGGCCTCTGTCAACATCAACTGGCCTCTGTCAACATCAACTGGCCTCTGTCAACATCAACTGGCCTCTGTCAACATCAACTGGCCTCTGTCAACATCAACTGGCCTCTGTCAACATCAACTGGCCTCTGTCAACATCAACTGGCCTCTGTCAACATCAACTGGCCTCTGTCAACATCAACTGGCCTCTGTCAACATCAACTGGCCTCTGTCACATCAACTGGCCTCTGTCAACATCAACTGGCCTCTGTCAACATCAACTGGCCTCTGTCAACATCAACTGGCCTCTGTCAACATCAACTGGCCTCTGTCAACATCAACTGGCCTCTGTCAACATCAACTGGCCTCTGTCACATCAACTGGCCTCTGTCACATCAACTGGCCTCTGTCAACATCAACTGGCCTCTGTCAACATCAACTAGGTACTGTCAACATCAACTGGCCTCTGTCAACATCAACTGGCCTCTGTCAACATCAACTGGCCTCTGTCAACATCAACTGGCCTCTGTCAACATCAACTGACTTCTAGTGATGTGCATTATTTTCTGTGAGCCGGACCATTTGGCGACGTCCACCTAAAAGAGACGTTCATTTGGCTCCCAAATGGCTCTTCGTTCAGTAATGCCTTAGAAATGGACTTAAAACCATGACGATATTATACGTCTCTCATTTAAAATCCTAAAACATTGCTTACCATTATGTCAGATTGTGAAATGTATACATTTTTACCTGATCAAATGATTACATGACCTGCAATTTTTTTTTAATGAAGACCAAATGTAATACACTGGGAAAAAAATTAGCGTGGACCAGAATGAGGCCCCCTCCTCACATGGCAGGGTAGCCTAGTGGTTAGAGTGTTGGACTAGTAACCGGAAGGTTGCAAGTTCAAATCCCCGAGCTGACAAGGTACAAATCTGCCGTTCTGCCCCTGAACAATGCAGTTAACCCACTGTTCCTAGGCCGTCATTGAAAATAAGAATTTGTTCTTAACTGCCTAGTTAAATAAAGCTAAAATAAAACTATACATCATTCCTGCTCTGTGGTATTGCCATCTTCATAGTAAAAAAAATAAATAAATGTGTCTGGCGCTCAGCAAGCTATAGTAAAAGTATGCAAATCAGGTTGACTAGATAATAGCTGGGAACTTGCGGCGTCTTGATACCTGTGAGATTTATTTTATGACGGTTTGCAGTGGAACACGTGAAAATTCCATGTACTTTCAGAATTGTTTGGCGAGCTACTCATAGGTGGTCTGGTAGCTACTCATATGTGATCTGGTAGCTACTCATAGGTGGTCTCGTAGCTACTCATAGGTGGTCTGCGAGCTACTCAGGTGGTCTGCGAGCTACTGGTAGCTCGCGATCGACCTGTTGGAAATCCCTGCTCTAATTCCCGTCTGCTAAAACTAAGAACACTCGCTAATTGTCAGAAATACCACGGAAGTGTGTGTCAGTCACAAGTACAGAGTAGCCAGCCAGGTGTCGGAAGCACCCATGGGTTAGAATGTCTTGCCGAAGGAGCTCGATTTTGGTGGCCTCCGGTAACGCCTTCACTTCATCTGAAATATGCAGCAAAATTATGGAATATTTTATCAAGTTTACCTCTGAAATTTTCGTTGTTGTGGTATTGTGCAGAAAGATATGACTTTGCAACTAAAATTACTGAGCATGTATGAATTGAGTGTATTGTTTTGGATATGGCGGGGCCTAAGGGTGGGCAACTCCAGTCCTCGAGGGCCTGATTGGTGTCACAGTTTTGCCCCAGCTAACACATCTTTGGTTTAGAATGCAATTTGATTAATCCGCTGTGTTTTTTTTAGGGATGGAGAAAGTGTGACAACAATCAGGCCCTCGAGGGCTGGAGTTGCCCATCCTTAGGCCCCGCCATATCCAAAACAATACACTCAATTCACATAGAAAATGAACATAGAATGCCCACCCTAGTCACACCCTGGCCTAACCAAAATAGAGAATAAAAACCTCTCTATGGCCAGGGCATGACATCCATTTTAGTGTCTGGATTCGGTGAGGGCCCAAATGATCAAACTTTGACCAGAATGAGGCTCTCCACTACCTGTTCCTGCAGTAATGATATTTTAATAATTTATTGGTAGATAATTGGCAAAAAGCCTAGGTCTACCAGTAGTCTTTGCAAATTAGGGAGCCAAATGAAGGGCTCTCACTGATGCGATTGGGTTACACTGACTGACGAGGTGAGTTACTCACCGTCTGGCAAGCCCCGACATCCTAGGGAAGGGATACCTAGAAAATCCTTTGGTTTATTTGTCCCGATGCGATTCCATGGTCATATAACAACGTTGCATGACTTATGATTGATTGACTTTATTCAGTCACTTCAAACACATTTTATAAACTTGCTGTTCAGTTGTCAATTAAAGCGCAGTAAATAGCCTACTGTGAAATTTGACTGCACCCAACCGCAGCGCACACATGTTGTATCGACCAAATAGTGCCGACAGATGGCCATACCATAGGGGTTCCCTGTCATCGCTGGCTTTGTGACTGACGGGCGCCTATCCTATCAATAGATCGCTAGAGGATGCATATCATTCATTCTAGTGGGAGAGAGCTCGATGGACTAATTGATACATTTACATGAAAAGTAGTCGTGTTTTTAAATGTAAAAAAAACATATATATATTTTTTTTTTATATGAAGTGGAAGAAGTAGCCGGCTGAAAATTAGTCTGTAACCGGCCGATTAGCCGACAGACGGCGCTAATGGAATGCAGTGTCAACTGGCTAGGCTGAATGAAAGGAAGGGACAGATCAGAACGAGTTGCTCTCCTTCAATATTCTCTACACAGAGCGGAGTGGAGTGAAGGGTAGATTTGCGGGACTCAAACGGTCGTGAAGGATGAGCTATCGACCGGGGCTTGAGCCGCTGATCTGCTCCGATCCTCTTCACTGCTCAATACTCACTGTGGAGAAGAAAAACACTTTTACTAGAATCTGTTATATTAACTCTGTATTATGTGCCCTCTCCCTCCAGGTGCTAGCTCTGTTTGAGGAGGGGGAGGAGACCATCACAGCCTTCGTGGAACCTATCGTCATCCTGCTTATCCTCATCGCTAACGCTGTGATCGGAGTCTGGCAGGTGAGTGTCTCTATCTTGTGTGTGTGTTCACCTGATCATGGGTCAGGAGACGGTGCTGACATGCAGGATATTATATGGTGTGTCACCTTAGGGCGAAGACATTATGTAACGAGTCATCGATACAGAACCCTAACTTGTGTTCTGCTTTCGACCTTCATACGTGCCAGCAGGGCTTTTATTGATGGGTAGGATAGTAAAGCCGCATTCAATTGAAACATGGAAACCATGGAGCCAAGGCCAACCTTTTTAAATTGCCCAGTGTATATACACATGGCAATGTACATGGTGCTTCTAGAGGCGCCAGTAAAACAAGCCTTTGATGATGTAAATGCTAGTTCTGTAGGTATTTCACTCAAAGCGATCACTTACTGTCTTTGTTCATTTCACTCTGTAGACCTGCAGACAGAAACGGGTCAGTGTTAATTGAAGACCATTAACTGCAGCCTAATCAGAATTGGTCTCTGAATAGAGCACTTTGTCCTTGGGGGGGATGGGTAGAATTAGGAGGGATGGGTAGAATGAGGAGGGATGGGTAGAATGAGGAGAGATGGGTAGAATGAGGAGAGATGGGTAGAATGAGGAGAGATGGGTAGAATGAGGAGAGATGGGTAGAATGAGGAGAGATGGGTAGAATGAGGAGAGATGGGTAGAATGAGGAGAGATGGGTAGAATGAGGAGAGATGGGTAGAATGAGGAGGGATGGGTAGAATGAGGGGGGATGGGTAGAATGAGGGGGGATGGGTAGAATGAGGGGGGATGGGTAGAATGAGGGGGGATGGGTAGAATGAGGGGGGATGGGTAGAATGAGGGGGGATGGGTAGAATGAGGAGGGATGGGTAGAATGAGGAGGGATGGGTAGAATGAGGAGGGATGGGTAGAATGAGGAGAGATGGGTAGAATGAGGAGGGATGGGTAGAATGAGGAGGGATGGGTAGAATGAGGAGGGATGGGTAGGATGGGTAGAATGAGGTGGAGGGATGGGTAGAATGAGGAGGAGGGATGGGTAGAATGAGGAGGAGGGATGGGTAGAATGAGGAGGAGGGATGGGTAGAATGAGGAGGAGGGATGGGTAGAATGAGGAGGAGGGATGGGTAGAATGAGGAGGAGGGATAGATAGAGCACATGGGGTTTGGAGGACACATTGACAGCTGAGTGAGCAAGCACTGTGTACGGTCAGTCTATGGGTTGAATGTTCAGTTTATAGCCATTGCCTTTCTAGTAGGTGTTCATTCCAAAGTGACAGAAAGGCACCAACACTTTAGCGTGGTACAAAATGGGGCTGTTGGTACTGAACCTGCCTCTGTCTTTCTGTGTGGTCCAGGAGAGGAATGCGGAGAACGCCATCGAGGCGCTGAAGGAGTACGAGCCAGAGATAGCCAAAGTGTACCGCATGAACCGCAAGGCTGTCCAGAGGGTCAAAGCCCGGGAAATCGTGCCTGGGGATGTTGTAGAGATTGCGGGTGAGTACAGGGTGAGGGACAGACAGATTATTTTTCAGTGTGAAATTATTTTTCTTTGTTCACCCTGCATTCTGGCCCATACCACACACACACACACACACACACACACACACACACACACACACACACACACACACACACACACACACACACACACACACACACACACACACACACACACACACACACACACAGTGCCTTCAGAAAGTGTTCACACCCCTTTTCCCCACATTTTGTTGTATTACAGCCTGAATTTGAAATTGATTAAATGTTGTTTTTGTCACTGACCTACACACAATACTCCGTAATATCTTGAGTCCATAAGTAACTGATCAACCCCTTTTGTTATGACAAACTTAAATAAGTTCAGGAGTAAAACTGCTGAACAAGTCACATAATAACGTTGCATGGACTCACTCTGTGTACAATAATAGTGTTTAACATGACTACCTCATCTCTGTACCCCACTCATATACAGTACCAGTCAAAAGCTTGGACACACCTACTCATTCAAGGCTTTTTCTTTATTTGTATTATTTTCTACATTGTAGAATAATAATGAGGACATCAAAATAACACATATGGAATCATGTAGTAACCAAAAAAGTGTTAAACAAATCAAAATATATTTTAGATTCTTCAAAGTAGCCATCCTTTGCCTTGAAGATGGCTTTACACACTCTTGGCATTCTCTCAACCAGCTTCATGAGGTAGTCACCTGGAATGCATTTCAATTAACAGGTGTGCCTTGTTAAAAGTTAATTTGTGGAATTTATTTCCTTCTTAATATTTTTTGAGCCAATCAGTTGGAAAAGCCTATAGAATGCTGACTGCAGGAATGTCCACCAGAGCTGTTGCCCGATAATTGAATGTTAATTTCTAGACCTAGGCTATTTGGCTACTATCTACAGATACATTTTGAAAACATTCTGAAGAATCATTACTGCAAGAACAACAGGTTCTTGAGAGAGCCTCGTTCTGGCGGCTGAGGAGTATTTCTGTCTGTAATAAAGCACTTTTGTGGGGACTCTTTTTGATTGGCTGGGCCTGGCTCCCAGGCCCACCTATGGCTGCACCCCTGCCTAGTCATGTGAAACCCATAGATTAGGGCCTAATGAATTTATTTCAATTTACAGATGTTCTTTATATGAACTGTAACTCAGCAAAATCTTTGAATTTGTTGCGTTTATGATATCGTACATAAACTAAAACAGGCATTCTGGTAACACTCGTAGGCACTAAGGGGCTATATGATGATTTTTTCCCCCTTGTTTCTATAATGTTGTTACCTTCATTTTTTTTGGGGGGGGGGGGGGGTCTCTATTGATTAATGAGATGCAAATGTTATATTTATTTTTGTGCTGTAATTTGCCATTTACCTTGAAACATATTATAATTTGTTTATATTATTGTCTCAATGAGCCACTAGGCTATAAATAAGAGCTAAGTGCAATGGTCAGGACACTGACGTTAGTTTGACGTAGAATCGTCAGTCACCTGTCTGCATCCTGGTAATTAAAGTGAGCAGTAAGAAATCAATCTCTGACTTGTTTTGGGTGCCCCAACTCCATTGTACCTTGAATTAGTCCTTTTGGAAGTTTTTTCCTCGGTAAGTCATTCATGTCGATTTGTCATTTTGTTGTTGAGCACCCCTTTTTCTTTGTATGCTGAAGAACGTAGGCCCACCTGAACTCGTCCCTTTGAGCATTGTGAAGTTATCAATTATGCTTTGGATGGTGTATCAATACACCCAGTAACTACAAAGATCTTTCCTAACTCAGTTGCCGGAAAGGAAGGAAACCGCTCAGGGATTTCACCATAACTTTTTTTTAAAACAGAGTTTAATGGCTGTGATAGGAGAAAACTGAGGATGGATCTACAACATTGTAGTTACTCCACAATACTAACCTAAATGACAGAGTGAAAAGAAGGAAGTACAGAGCAAAAATATTCCAAAACATGCATCCTGTTAGCAACAAGGCTCTAAAGTAATACTGCAAAAAAATTGGCAAAGCAATTCACTTTTTGTCCTGAATCGAAAGTGTTATGTTTGGGGCAAATCCAATACATCACTGAGTACCACTCTCCATATTTTCAAGCAGTGGTGGCTGCATCATGTTATGGGTATGCTTGTAATCATTAAGGACTGGGGAGGTTTTCAGGACAAAAAAGAAATGGAATGGAGCCAAGCACAGGCAAAATCCTAGAGGAAAACCTGGTTCAGTCTGCTTTCCACGAGACACTGGGAGATTAATTCATCTTTCCACAGGACAATAACTTAAAACGTTTGGCAAAATCTACACTGGAGTTGCTTACCAAGAAGACTTTGAATGTTCCTGAGTTGCCGAAGTACAGTTTTTAATTAAATCTACTTAAATCTATGGCAAGACCTGAAAATGGTTGTCTAGCAATGATCAACAACCAATTTAACATCATTTTGAAACTAATCATGGGCAGATGTTGCACAATCCAGCTGTGGAAAGACTGCCAAAGATTGCTTCGACAAAGTATTGACTCACAAGTGTGAATAATTATGTAAATTAGATATTTTTGTAGTTAATTTTCAATAAATGTGAAAACAAATTCTCAAAACATGTTTTCACTTTGTCATTATGGGGTATAGTGTGTAGATGGGTGAGAAATGTAACACGTTTTGAATTTAGGCTGTAACACAACAAAACGTGGAATAAGTCGTAAGTCGTAAGGGGAATGAATACCTTGTGAAGGCACTGTAAAAGCCTTTCCACTGGGCCCACAGGTGCCAGCCAGGACCACGTGTGTGTGTGAGAGAAGTGGCTGCGGTCGTCCCTGTATTTAGGGGACTTTACATTTCCAAAGCGTTTCCCTTGCTCTCAGTCTCACCACCTGGTTACTGCTGCTGGGTATTCTGAGCCAGGCGTGCTGCCCTGTTCTGAGCCAGGCGTGCTGCCCTGTTCTGAGCCAGCCCTGCTGCCCTGTTCTGAGCCAATTGCAATTTTCCAAGGTCCCTCTTTGTGACCACTGACCACAAGACTGAACAGTAGTCCAGGTGTGACAAAACTAGAGCCTGTAGGACCTGCCTCAACAGAAATGTTGAGGTTCAACAGCACCTCTTAGAACACTGAGAAGAAGCAGCACTATCAGGTATCCTGTGGAGTGTTAAGGTTGAGGGTCTACACCAGAAGTTAATGGGTGTCTGTAGGAGGAAGGTATATGGTGGGGGTCAATTAAGCTTGGAATGTACTGAGTGTAGGGAAAATGATCATATGTGGCAGGCATTGATAAGGGGGGATAGAGTCATGGATTAGTGATGAAGTGGGTGGAGGTCAGGTCACGTTAAGGGAAAATGGACCGTTTATTTTGCACGTATCACTTAGTTTCCTACCTAGCAATAAAGATGCAATAGTTAGCGAGAAGGAGGAGACTCCACCCAAAGTGGGGTACATATACCACCACTATGGTAACCATGTCTTCCAGTCTGTTCAGCTGTTCGATCCTTTAGGGAAGAATAAACTTGGTTTAAAGCTTTCACAGTGTCCGTTGAGTTCTTCCTCTGATAATTAGAACCTAACACTATCTGGGACATATAATACAACCCCAGCCTGACACTACTGTATATGAGGAACCAATGAGATCTAGCCACTCCAATCCTCTTTATTGTCTCTATGGCGATCTGGCATCTTTGAGCTGAGGTGGAGAGGGAAGTGTTTTCTGTTGAAATGGGATGTGACCCCCCCCCCCCCCCCCCGCGCCCTCCCATCTGTCTCTGTAATCAGGGTCTCCTCTGTGGACGGTGAGTCCGAGTATCACTCCTCTCTGTCAGCAGCTCTATATAAATGAATGATGGGGTTTTATTAGTCTAGCCCACCTAGTATCTGCTGAGTGGAGGGCAGAGCACACAGACAGAGGGCACACAGACAGAGGAAAGATGCAAGCCTGTCAGGATGTGAGTGGCCCACAGAGGAAAGATGCAAGTCTGTCAGGATGTGAGTGGCCCACAGAGGAAAGATGCAAGCCTGTCAGGATGTGAGTGGCCCACAGAGGAAAGATGCAAGTCTGTCAGTATGTGAGTGGCCCACAGAGGAAAGATGCCATTTCCTACCATAGCAGATACTGGGTAGAGAGGCTTCCAGCTTGGCATAGTGTTCTGTATGTACAGTATTGCCTGAGCAGAGGAATATCTCTCTGTGACTTAATCTGGTTGCTTAGTGCTATTTTACACTAGTAAACACTCAGTAGGTAAAACTACAGTTATTTTTTTCTCTCTCTCAGAAAGTGTCTAAGAGCATGTTCAGAGGCAAACACTCCTTTTTAATTGTTATTATTTATTTTTTTACTTACCATTTCTTCTCCAAAAACATTTGTTTGTGTCAAGAGTCTTTTCTCTCCTGTATGTTGGACTAGTGTCGGTTCAAGTTGTTTCCATGGGAACTAGCGATCTGAAAGGAATGGAAATGGACACTCAACTACAGTGCCTTTTTTGAGGAGAGCTAAAAAAACATAAATGCAGTATATTTACACAAGTTTCCACCCTCCTCTCTGCTGCCTGCCTGGCTGGTTTCACATTGTCCCCAGTGCCAGCGTTACGCCACAGTTATGGGTGTGGAACTTTCCCTGTTAAAAAAAAAAAAAAAAAAAAAGATTTTCTTCACAGATAGAAACTGGCTGTACACTTGAGACAGACAAGGTTGTTGGAACTACGAACACATACAGGCTTAGACGGCCTGAAGAAATTGAAACCTGGGAAGACCTCCTAGTGGAACAGGAAGGGAGTGAAGATTGTCCCATACAGGAATGGGTGCCATGTAGCCAGATCACTAATAAACATGATGTTTGGGTTCCATTCTCATGAATATCCAATGCCTAACCTCCTCGGTTAGGGAACTAGAGATGGATTTAGGTGGTAATAAGATCAGAGTTGAAGAAGCTATGCAGTAGTGTATTTTGTCTGCTGTCTATCTTCAGGAGAACTGGGACTGTGAACCTAGCAGTAGTATGACCTTAAGAGCACAAGCAGCTCTGTCAGTGTGGTACTTGCTGTGTCATGATTCAATTAAATCAGCAATCTCAGACCATCACAAATCACATCAACTAGAGTTTGGTCTGATAGATCCTAAGTTCCAGGAATGAATATCAGACCATCACATCAACTAGAGTTTGGTCTGATGGATACTAAGTTCCAGCCAGGGGTGAACGTTAAGTTAGGCACACACTACTGGTTGATTCTCCAAAGGTTCCCTCCAGACAGTTGACCGTTTGCACTCAGTAATGGCGTAGGCTGCATTATGTTAAGGTAAGTATTCACTGTCAAATAGAACTTACTGATCCCAAGCACCTAGTATTAGCATTTAGATGGGAGAGGAGCGAGCGAGACTCAGTCTGTGGGAGGTGATTGGAGACGAGTGATGGTTGAGTTGGAGGAGAGGGCTACAGTAGGTGAGGAGGATGCTGGGAGTGGGAGTTTCAAAAGCCTCTTTTTTGCAGTTCCCACACATACACCTCTCTTTCTTTCCTCGCTTCATCTCTTTCTTGTTGCAGAAGAGAGGAGGAGTGGATTGTCAGATATAATGTGAGAGATTGAGTACTCGTGATAAAGTAGGAAAATGAGAACTCCAAGGGCAATGCAGGAAAATGCCATGATGGGGGGGGGGGGGGGGGGGGGACACAGGAAGTTTTCTGAAATCATCAAACTAGCAGTTTGCCATAGTCCTACCAATGAATGTGATGAAAGGTTTTTAATCAATACCTTAGGTTTGGTCAGTGGTTCACTTCCTGATTAGAGTTGGAGGGGAGGCCAAATAATGCTCCCACACACACTAGGTCGTGGAACATAGCTAATCACTGTCAGTTTGCCTTGCGTAATAATGATCATTCAGCACCACCAGATAAAGCAATAGACAAGACAGACTTTTCATGAGGGATCCTAATTGGTGCATTCTGTTACTAGCCTTGTTTTAGTGAATAGCAGTGGATTAGGCTGATATCTGAGGACAGGGTTGGACCCGTCTGAATAGCAGTGAATTATGTAGGCTGATGTCTGAGGACAGGGTTGGACCCGTCTGAATAGCAGTGAATTATGTAGGCTGATGTCTGAGGACAGGGTTGGACCCGTCTGAATAGCAGTGAATTATGTAGGCTGATGTCTGAGGACAGGGTTGACCAATCTGGATAACATGTAGCACAGAACTGTGTTGATGTGTGTATTTACCTCTGTAAACCATGCAACTTCAAACCATTACAGAATAGCGTATTGGTTGTGTGGTCGTCAACATCAGTTGCATCATAGCTTTCAGTTATGAGGATGTCTGCTTCATGTCTTATGACTTGTAAACCTCTTACTGTAATGATATCTTCATATTCTAGAAGTTTTTACTTAAAAAAAAAGTGCTTGGATGAAGCAATTCCAGCATCACTGTCCTGGTGTGACCCACCAACGTGCCCCAAAAACGGTTGAATGTGAAGCTGTGATAAATGTGTGCATTGGAGCATGGTTCAAAGCACATTAAGTGCCACATGCCCACGACTCCTAAACCCTGTCATGAAAGATGACTTTAATATACAGCCGGAGAGGAGAGAAATAGATTAGAGGTATTAATCCAAGCTGCTTGTTTATGGGTTCATCCCTCTGTGATGAGGGAGCTGAGTGCTTTCTCAGATGCCCGAGCGCGAGTGTGGAATCCATTTTATAGGGATGGCAATCGTGACTCGATCAGAGTTGCATCAAGGTAGTTTTTATTTCTTTATTTTTTTTGGTATACGGTTGGCTGAATGTTGTTGACTTGCAAGGCTACGCCAGGGCTCGCTGGCTGAAGTTACTTTGCTAAAGGCTTTTTTTTTTTTTTTTTATGCTGCGATTCGATAGGTTGCAATTGAGTGTTCACCTGGGGAACGTGGGTGGTTGCCGGCAGTTTCACAGCTAGTCTTCCATCTTCTCATTTCCTTCGTGATTACACCTCCTGGCCCGCTGGACTCACATCATCACAGGTCACTACAGAGATCTTCATTTTAAAATCTCACTCACCTTTCTCTTGTCTCTCTTCACTATTATCTCGTCTCAAATTCAATTTAAAGGCTTTATTGGCATGGGAAACACATGTTAACATTGCCAAAGCAAGTGAAGTAGATGATTAACAAAAGTGAAATAAACAATAATGTACAGTATACATTACACTCACAGAAGTTGCAAAAGAATAAAGACATTTCAAATGTCATTATTTCTATATACAGTGTTGTGACGATGTGCAAATAGTTAAAGGGATTTTTTTTTAGAGCAGAGGAAAGAGTGCCTCCTACTGGCCCTCCAACACCACTTCCAGCAGCATCTAGTCTCTCATCCAGGGACCGACCAGGACCATCCCTGCTTAGCTTCAGAAGCAAGCCAGCAGCATCTAGTCTCCCATCCAGGGACTGACCAGGACCAACCCTGCTTAGCTTCAGAAGCAAGCCAGCAGCATCTAGTCTCCCATCCAGGGACCGACCAGGACCATCCCTGCTTAGCTTCAGAAGCAAGCCAGCAGCATCTAGTCTCCCATCCAGGGACCGACCAGGACCAACCCTGTTTAGCTTCAGAAGCAAGCCAGCAGCATCTAGTCTCCCATCCAGGGACTGACCAGGACCAACCCTGCTTAGCTTCAGAAGCAAGCCAGCAGTGGGATTCAGGGTGGTATGCTGCTGGCATGTTTGGGAACCACTGCTGTAGGACAACAAATTCCATCCAATGTCTAGATGGAATTTGTATTTGTGGTCCTGGCGACTGGACCTTTTTTTGAAACACCATTATTTTAGTCTTACTGCTATTTACTGTCAGTGCCCAGGTCTGACATAATCTGTGCAGAAGATCTAGGTGCTGCTGTAGGCCCTCCTTGGTTGGTGACAGAAGCACCAGATCATCAGCAAACAGTAGACATGGTCTCTCTTCCTCCCTCTCTCTTCTTATTTCTCCCTCTGTAGAATGTTAACCCAATACTTTCATCAAATGACAGTTTTAAACAAACCCTCTGTCTGCTCTTCTAACCTGTTTTTGTTTTTGTCTAGTTGGTGACAAGGTCCCTGCTGACATCAGGATCACCTCCATTAAATCTACCACCCTAAGAGTGGACCAGTCTATTCTAACAGGTAGGCTACAACGCTACATACTGACTGGTTAGCTGGTTGACTTGGCTGGGTTGGTTGGTTAGCTGGTTGACTTGGCTGGGTTGGTTGGTTAGCTGGTTGACTTGGCTGGGTTGGTTGGTTGGCTGGCTGAGATTAAACCTCTGTTCCTCTTAATGTTATCTACAACATGCTCGTAGTGTTACCTACAACATACTCGTACCTACAACAGCCTCTTACCTTTACCGACAACATGCTCGTATTGTTACCTACAACATGCTCGTATTGTCACCGACAACATGCTTGTATTGTCACTGACAACATGCTCGTATTGTCACCGACAACATGCTCGTACTGTAACCTACAACATGCTCGTATTGTTACCTACAACATGCTCGTATTGTTACCTACAACATGCTCGTATTGTCACTGACAACATGCTCGTATTGTCACCGACAACATGCTCATACTGTTACCTACAACATGCTCGTATTGTTACCTACAACATGCTCGTATTGTTACCAACAACATGCTTGTATTGTTACCTACAACATGCTTGTATTGTTACCTACAACATGCTCGTACTGTTACCTACAACATGCTCGTACTGTTACCTACAACATGCTCGTATTATTACCTACAACATGCTCATACTGTTACCTACAACATGCTCGTACTGTTACCGACAACATGCTCGTACTGTTACCGACAACATGCTCGTATTGTTACCGACAACATGCTCGTACTGTTACCGACAACATGCTCGTACTGTTACCTACAACATGCTCGTATTGTTACCGACAACATGCTCGTACTGTTACCTACAACATGCTCGTACGGTTACCGACAACATGCTCGTACGGTTACCTACAACATGCTCGTACGGTTACCGACAACATGCTCGTACGGTTACCGACAACATGCTCATACTGTTACCTACAACATGCTCATATTGTTACCGTCAACATGCTCGTACTGTTACCGACAACATGCTCGTACTGTTACCTACAACATGCTCATACTGTTACCGACAACATGCTTGTACCGTTACCTACAACATGCTCATATTGTTACCTACAACATGATCGTACTGTTACCTACAACATGCTCGTACCGACAACATGCTCGTATTGTTACCGACAACATGCTCGTACTGTTACCTACAATATGCTCGTACTGTTACCGACAACATGCTCGTATTGTTACCTACAACATGCTCGTACTGTTACCTACAACATGCTTGTATTGTTACCTAAAAACATGCTCGTATTGTTACCGACAACATGCTCGTATTGTTACCTACAACATGCTCGTACTGTTACCGACAACATGCTCGTATTGTTACCGACAACATGCTCGTATTGTTACCGACAACATGCTCGTATTGTTACCGACAACATGCTCGTATTGTTACCGACAACATGCTCTTAATGTTACCGACAATATGCTCGTACTGTTACCTACAATATGCTCGTACTGTTACCGACAACATGCTCGTATTGTTACCGACAACATGCTCGTATTGTTCCCGACAACACGCTCATATTGTTACTGACAACATGCTCGTACTGTTACCGACAACATGCTCGTACTGTTACCTACAACATGCTCGTATTGTTACCGACAACATGCGCGTACTGTTACCTACAACATGCTCGTACTGTTACCTACAACATGCTCGTACTGTTACCTACAACATGCTCGTACTGTTACCTACAACATGCTCGTATTGTTACCGACAACATGCTCGTACTGTTACCGACAACATGCTCGTACTGTTACCTTCAACATCCTTTTTTTTTACCCCTCCCCCACCCCCTCTTTGGAGGACAAATATCTTTGTTTTTTATAGCTTTTTTGCTACATACATACATACATACATACATACATACATACATTCGTACGTACGTACGTACGTACGTACGTACATACATACGTACCATACATACATATATACATACATGGTACTTTTATATAAAGCAGTCACATAACCATAATACATTACCCAACATAAACTCTTTAATCCCACCTCTCAGCCCCTCCCACCTATCACCATAGACCTCAGCTCCTTAATCACGCCCCTCAGCCACTCTCAGCCCCTCCCACCTATCACCATAGACCTCAGCTCTTTAATCCCACCTCTCAGCCCCTCCCACCTATCACCATAGACCTCAGCTCTTTAATCCCACCTCTCAGCCCATCCCACCTATCACCATAGACCTCAGCTCCTTAATCCCGCCCCTCAGCCACTCTCAGCCCCTCCCATCTATCACCATAGACCTCAGCTCTTTAATCACGCCCCTCAGCCACTCTCAGCCCATCCCACCTATCACCATAGACCTCAGCTCTTTAATCCCGCCCCTCAGCCCATCCCACCTATCACCATAGACCTCAGCTCTTTAATCCCACCCCTCAGCCACTCTCAGCCCATCCCACCTATCACCACAGACCTCAGCTCTTTAATCCCACCCTCAGCCACTCAGCCCATCCCATCTATCACCAGAGACCAGCCTCGTTTGGTTTCCATGTGCCATATATTTTTCAATTGTGCTGGGATGTTTTACAACTTTTTTTTACCTTTCTAATCGTATATTATCCACAGATTGTGAAATGGATGAAAACCTTTCCGACAAGTAATTTGATTATTACATTTTTGGCTGACTATGGCTTTCCAAATTGCCCAACACTGTTATTTGTAAGGTTCATTTTAAGTGCGTGTTCTAATTTTTTTTAAACATTCCTGAACCTGTGACCAGAAACCAGCTACATAGGTGCAATGCCAGAATAAATGATCTATTGATTCTGTCTCTTCGTAGCACAATCTACAGAGCTGAGATTGTTGTATGCCCCGCCCCATATACAGTATATAGCATTCTGTTGGTGGCAAGAACTTTATATAATAATTTAAATTGGAAAACTCTGTGTTGAATCAAGTGTAGGTTTGTTTTGTACCACGCAAAACATATGCTATGAAATTGGTACATCGCAAATCTCCCATTGATTTTGCAACCTGTATGGCGTAGCTGTCAACATTTTTGTCTTCAGATGAAACTGGTATATTTTTCTGTCTATGCCAGTTCCTTTCAGCCAATT
This sequence comes from Oncorhynchus clarkii lewisi, assembly GCF_045791955.1. Lineage (NCBI taxonomy): Eukaryota > Metazoa > Chordata > Actinopteri > Salmoniformes > Salmonidae > Oncorhynchus > Oncorhynchus clarkii. The sequence goes on along the minus strand of NC_092156.1, from coordinate 7,694,687 downwards.
TCTAACTGCAAACAAGTTCCCTACCTTCTCTTTTCCACTTGCCTCCTCCGTTATTGTGGTTGTGCTGCAATCAGTAGGTTGTAAATTTGGATTGAGCAGATATTCCCAGATATTTTCGATAACTGCAAGTGACAAATCCTCCGTTTCTATTCATAATATCATTCATACAGTTGAAGTCAGAAGTTTACATAAACCTTAGCCAAATACATTTAAATTCCTGACATTTAATCCTACTAAAAATTCCCTGTTTTAGGTCAGTTGTTTTAAGAATATGAAATGTCAGAATAATAGGAGAGAATTATTTATTTCAGCTTGTATTTCTTTCATCACATTCCCAGTGGGTCACAAGTTTACATACACTCAATTAGCATTTGGTAGCACTGCCTTTAAATTGTTTAACTTGCGTCAAACATTTCGGGTTGCCTTCCACAAGCTTCCCACAATAAGTTGGGTGAATTTTGTCCCATTCCTCCTGACAGAGCTGGTGTAACTGAGTCAGGTTTGTAGGCCTCCGTGCTCCACCCACTTTTTCAGGTCTACCCACACATTTTCTATAGGATTGAGGTCAGGGCTTTGATGGCCACTCCAATACCTTGATTTTGTTGTCCTTAAGCCATTTTGCCACAACTTTGGAAGTATGTTTGGGGTCATTGTCCATTTGGAAGACGCATTTGTGACCAAGCTTTAACTTCCTGACTGATGTCTTGAGATGTTGCTTCGTAATATATCCACATAATTTTCTGTCCTCATGATGCCATCTATTTTGTGAAGTGCACCAGTCCCTCCTGCAACAAAGCACCCCCTACAAAATGATGCTGCCACTCCCGTGCTTCACGGTGAGGATGGTGTTCTTCGGGCTTGCAAGCCTCCCCCGTTTTCCTCCAAACATAACAATGGTCTTTATGGCCAATCAGTTCTATTTTTGTTTCATCAGACCAGAGGACATTTCTCCAAAAAGTATGACCTTGGTCACCATGTGCAGTTGCAAACTGTAGTCTGGCTTTTTTATGGCGGTTTTGGAGCAGTGGCTTCTTCCTTGCTGAGAAGCCTTTCAGGATATGTCAATATAGGACTTGTTTTACTGTGAATATAGATACTTTTATACCCGTTTACTCCAGCATCTACACAAGGTCCTTAACTGTTATTTTGGGATTGATTTCAGTTTCACACGAAAGTACGTTCATCTCTCGGAGACAGAACGGTTCTTCTTCCTGAGCAGTATGACGGCTGCGTGGTCCCATGGTGTTTATACTTGCGTACTATTGTTTGTACAGGTGAACGTGGTACCGTCAGGCGTTTGCAAATTGCTCCCAAGGATGAACCAGACTTGTGGAGGTCTACAATTTTTGTTTCTGAGGTCTTGGTTGATTTATTTTGATTTTCCCATGATTTCAAGCACTGAGGCACTGAGTTTGAAGGTAGGCCTTGAAATACATCCACAGGTACACCTCCAATTGACTCAAATTACCTCAATTATTCTATCAGAAGCTTCTAAAGCCAATACATAATTTTCTGAAATTGTCCAAGCTGTTTAAAGGCACAGTCAACTTAGTGTATGTAACCTTCTGACCCACTGGAATTGTGATGCATTGAATAAGTGAAATAATTTGTCTGTAGAGAATTGTTGGAAAAATTACTTGTGTCATGCACAAAGTAGATGTCCTAACCGACTTGCCAAAACTATAGTTTGTTAACAAGAAATTAGTGGAGTTGTTGAAAACAAGTTGACTCCAACCTAAGTGTATGTAAACTTCTGACTTCAACTGTAAATATAATTTAAAAAAAATAATATTTTTTCCATAAATGTTTTTTTATTAATCAGTGTAATTTGAGTTTAATTTAATAAACATAATATTTGTTCTGTCTTTTCTGGAGGATAAAACTAAAATTGTAGCTTTGTATGGCTTGTTTAAGAAAGGGCGATACTTTAAACAAAATTTTATTTTCAATTACTCAGAAATGAGAAGTTGAAATCTGTATAAAGGCAAAAAGGCAATTTTTGAACAAAGGATGAGCCATTCTTAATTTTGGGTTCAAGTATAACTTATGTATGAGTGAAGCTTTTAGTGAGTGGTTTAAAGCTTTAATATTTCATCATTTTAGCCCCCCAAACTCATATTCATTATATAAATAGGCACGTTTTAATTTTGTCTGGCTTAGCATTCCAAATAAATAAAAAATAATGTAAATTGCTCATGATTTTAAGAAATTTGTCATTAGTAATTAAACCAAAGAGTTAATCAATGTGATTTTTTCTTCCATAAATAGACAAGCATCTCTCCAGGGTTGCAGAAGATTGTCTATTACAACTTTATTGAAATTAATTGTGGTAAATTGATTTATATTTTTTGAGATGTGAATACGTCTACTTCAACAGTCACCCATTTTTATATGGTACACTCATAATTCGGTTTTAATCCAGAGAGCCTAGAAAAGTGATCAGTATCTTCCCTGCAGGGATCCAGATTGCGGAATTACTGTTTTTTTCCCCTGGATTTCTAACTCCTTGATATTCTTGTTGGATCTAATTTTAATAGCTTGCATTTCCATGGCCATAATAAATAGATATGGAGACAACGGACAACCTTGTTTTACTCATTTTAAAACCTCAATACTTTTTATTTGACTAGGCAAGTCAGTTAAGAACAAATTCTTATTTTCAATAACGGCCTAGTGGGTTAACTGCCTGTTCAGGGGCAGAACGACAGATTTGTACCTTGTCAGCACGGGGGTTTGAACTTGCAACCTTCGGTTACTAGTCCAACGCTCTAACCACTAGGCTACCCTGCCACACTTTGAGAAGTACCCAATATTTACTATTTTACATCTGGGGTTGCTGTACATATCTTTAACCCATTGTGTAAGAGATTCACCAAAATTAGAGTAATCCAGGCAATAAATCTAAATTATAATCGTACTTTAATCAAACGCCTTTTCAAAATCTGCTATGAAGACCTACAACATCCTCGTAGTGTTAATGGCTTGTAGGATCTTATATAAGTGTGTACTAATCCGTCTCTACAGGCGAATCTGTGTCAGTGATCAAACACACCGACCCCGTCCCTGACCCCAGAGCTGTCAATCAAGACAAGAAGAACATGCTGTTTTCTGTAAGAACTATACTTCCTGTTTGGCGCCAGCTCTGCTTGCACTTCTCACTCTCACACAAATAAACACATGGCTCTGTTCTGGTCTCAGCCTGCTGCATTCCTCGGGGGGGGGGGGGGGGGGAAGCTCTTACACTAAAATAGTTAGTTGAAAGTAGCAATTGCTGGTCCTATATGGATGCAAAATGCATGGTTTTAATTCAATATTAACCCTGCACTGACCTCTCCCTCATACTCTTGCTCCTCCTCCTCAGGGCACCAACATCGCTGCGGGGCGAGCCATCGGCATCGTGGTCTCCACTGGTGTATCCACAGAGATCGGTAAGATCAGGAACCAGATGGCAGCCACGGAGCAGGAGAAGACCCCCCTGCAGCAGAAACTGGACGAGTTCGGGGAGCAGCTCTCCAAGGTGGGTTTTAGGATGATGATAATTGAAATGTATTTATTTATGCTTTGTGCTATCATATCTACACTGTTTTCTGTTAGTTTTTTTTCTGTCTGTTTTCTGTTTTTGGTCTGTGTGTTCTGTGCTGTGAATGAGCCATATGTCTGCAAGCCCAAAACAAAAGTCAAATTTTTTTTAGCCCAAAAAACGAACAAAAAGGTTTTGAACTTTGAACATTCCAAGGTCATCTCCCTGATCTGCGTGGCCGTCTGGATCATTAACATCGGCCATTTTAGTGACCCGGTCCACGGGGGGTCCTGGATGCGTGGGGCCATCTACTACTTCAAGATTGCTGTGGCCCTGGCTGTGGCTGCCATCCCTGAGGGTATGTGGGAGCAGTTTTATCCATCCCTCTGCCACTCTCTCACTCACTCCAAATTCCATATAAACAATATAATGAATTATCCTATGCTGTTCATGTCTCTCCACCTGATCCAATCCTGCCTCTTTACTACAACTGTTGTCCTCAGGTCTACCTGCTGTGATCACCACTTGCCTGGCGCTGGGAACCCGCCGCATGGCCAAGAAGAACGCCATCGTCCGCAGCCTGCCCTCGGTGGAGACCCTGGGCTGCACCTCCGTCATCTGCTCCGACAAGACCGGCACCCTCACCACTAACCAGATGTCTGTCTGCAAGGTAACCTGGGAATGTCTGGGAATGGTTTCCTGTGGACTGTAATGTTAGTGTGACTGACGGCTATGCACGTACATCAATAAGAAGGTGAAGGGTTAAGTGTCTTTCTCAAGGGCACAAAAGCAGGAGATGGCACATGGGATACCCATCGGTCTTTGGATTCGAGCCAACAACCCTTCGGTTGCAGACATATCTAACCTCTAGGCTACACGTCGTTGTAGTGGATGTTGTGTCTGTTTTTGTTGTTGTGTCGGCCCAGTATATTTAGTTCCAGTCCAGAAAGAACCCAAAGCATTGTACTGTACCTTCATATCATCATACAGGATTGACACTTCCTTCATACTGGGAGTTTCCTTGGAAAGCCTCCAGTCACACACACAGAGACACACACTGACAGAGATTTTGGACGGAGAACAGGTGGGGGTTAGTCGTAATGGAAAATCCCTGTGGTGTTGTACTGTTTCCAGTCCTCAGCCAGCCTTTTGAGAGCTAGCCAGGGCAGGTTGGCAGCACCACTCTGAGCTGTAGACAACAGTTGTACATGGCCCTCTCGCTCACCCTGAGAGAGCCAGGCACAGACAGACAGCCGGCAGGCAGGAAGCTGCTGCTGAATACCCCTTAGACACCTTTACGTACAGAAACTAAGACCACACACTCTGACACCCATATTGCCACTCTTTTGGAATCCTCCAGCCCATCGCGCTCCCCTCCACACTGTCTCTGTGTCTGTGTGTGTGTGTGTGGGTCTCTCTCTGTGTGTGTGTGTGTGTGCTCCACCATAGAGGAAATGCCAGGATCAATGTTTGTATTGGCTTCCATTTAGCCTCTGGAGCAGGATCTGGCTGACACCCTACCTACCTAACACACACACACTCTTACGCTCACACCTGACCTTTCAACTCTGAGAAGGGCCAAACTGTGTTTCTCATTTAACCTTTTTGAACATCAACTGTACATGCTGGCCAGAGGTCATTGGCAAGATTAGCAAATTTAGGCATGACATGCCAGAAACAAACGCTGACACTGCACATACAAATGGAACTGATCAAATTATGAAAGACGAGTATTGTAATTTTGATTTCCATAAAGTGAGTGTGGAAGAGGTGAAAAAATGTGTTGTCTATCAACATTGACAAGCCACCGGGGACTGACTACTTGGGTGGAAAATTACTTGGAAGGAAAATTACTGAGGATAATAATAGCAGATGATATTACCACTCCTATTTGCCATATCTCCAATCTAAGCCTACTGTGTCTGCCCCCAGAACTAAGGGAAGCAAAGTCATTCCGCCACCCAAGAATAGTAAAGCCCCCTTTACTGGCTCAAATAGCTGACCAATCAACCAAACTTTTGGAAAAAAATATTTTACTGTTAAACAAATTGACAAGACTTTAAGCACGCTTTTAGGGAAGGACATTCAACAAGCACGGCACTTACACAAATTACTGATTGGCTGAGAGAAATTGATGATGAAAAGATTGTGGGAGCTGTTTTGCTAGACTTCAGTGCGGCTTTTGACATTATTGATTATTGATCATTATTGATCTGATGGAAAAACATGTGTTATGGCTTTACACTCCTTGCTATATTGTGGATAAAGAGTCTAACATAACCCAGAGGGTGTTCTTTAATGGAAGCCTCTCCAACATAATCCAGGTAGAATCAGGAATTCCCCAGGGCAGCTGTCCAGGCCCCTTTCTTCAATCTTTACCTACCACTGGCCTTGAGTAAAACCAGTGTGTCTATGTATGTGGATGACTCAACACTATACACATCAGCTACTACAGCGAGTGATATCACTGCAACACTTAACAAAGAGCTACAGTTAGTTTCAGAATGGGTGGCAAGGAATAAGTTAGTCCTAAATATTTGAAAAACTAAATGCATTGTATTTGGCACAAATCATTCACTAAACCTCAACTAAATATTGTAATGAATAATGTGGTTATTTAGTAAGTTTAGGAGACTAAACTACTTGGAGTAACCCTGGATTGTAAACTGTCATGGTCAAAACATATTGATACAACAGTAACTAAGATGGGGAGAAGTCTGTCTATAATAAAGCGCTGGTCTGCCTTCTCAACAACACTATCAACAAGGCAGGTTCTACAGAGCCTAGTTTTGTCGCACCTGGACTACTGTTCAGTTGTGTCGCACCTGGACTACTGTTCAGTCTTGTGGTCAGGTGCCACAAAGAGGGACCTTGGAAAATTACAATTGGCTCAGAACAGGGCAGCACGGCTGGCCCTTAAATATACACACAGCTAACATTAATAATATGCATGTACCTCGACTAACCTGTACCCCCACACATTGACTTGGTACCACTTGTATATAGCCTCGTTATTTTTTTATTTTTTACTTATAGTTTCTTTAAAATGCATTGTTGGTGCAAGTAAGCTTGTAAGTAAGCATTTCACGGTAAGGTCTACACAGGTTATATTTGGCGCAAGTGACAAATAAAATTTGATTTGTAAATCGCTCATGGCTCAAAGTAGAGGAGAGATTGACCTCATCACTACTTGTTTTTGATAGAAGTGTTGACATGCTGTTGACATAGTGTACCAACTGTCATCATCAGCAGCATGGAACGAGAGAGGGAGTTCCCTAATGTCCTGTGAGAGTATATCAGAACAGGATAATCTCCTTGAGCTGAGCTAACAGCTATCCCTGGTCCCTCCCTGCCTGCCTCGGAACATGGCTGCCTGGATGCTGGAGAGACCTGGGTTGGATCCCAAATGGCTCCCTATATAGTGCACTACTTTTGTTTTGACCCTATTGGCTCTTATCAAAAGCAGTGCACTATATATCGATCCATTTGGGACTCAACCCTATTCTGCTCTCTCTGGTAAATATTTACTCTCTGGGCCCAGGCTATATTTGCTTAGTGCAGCTGGGAGATACAGGGAAACACCAAGGGAAACACAGAGTAGAGCTCCTCACGGGTCCAAAAAGGACCCGTTTCGAAATGGACCTTGGGCTTTCCCACCCGGACCCGATATGCATATTTTTTTTTAAATATAGAGACCTGTTCCGAACGGACCTGGGGACAACTAGAGCTTTTCCGAGTGAGGGAGGCGGCACAAAAGGAATTTTAAGTTAATGTACTTTATTAAGCTGATCATTTTCTACATTGTAGAATAAAAGTCATCAAAACTATGAAATAATACATTGAAGTGTTAAAAATATCAAAATATATTTTAGATTCTTCAAAGTACCCACCCTTAGTCACAATGACAGCTTTGCACACTCTTGGCTTTCTCTCAACCAGCTTTCCTTGGAATGCTTTTCCAACAGCCTTGAAGGAGATCCCACGTATCCTGAGCACTTGTTGGCTGCTTTTCCTTCACTCTGTGGTCCAACTCATCCCAAACCATCTTAATTGGGTTGAGGTCACAGATGATTGTGGAGGCCAGGTCATCTGATGCAGCACCTTCACTCTCCTTCTTTGTCAAAAAAACCCCCTTACATAGCTTGGAGGTGTGTTTTGGGTCATTGTTCTGTTGAAAACAAATGATAGTCCCAATAAGCACAAACTAGATGGGATGGTGTATCGTTGCAGAATGCTGTGGTAGCCATGCTGGTTAAGTGTGCCTTGAATTCTAGATAAATCACCAGCAAAGCATAGCCACACCATCACACCACCTCCTCCATGCTTCATGGTGGTAATCACACATGCATAGATTTTCCTTTCACAAAGACACGGCAGTTGAAACCAAACATCTCAAATTTGGACTCCTCAGACCAAAGGACAGATTTCCACCTGCGTAATGTCCATTGCTCGTTTCTTGGCCCAAGCAAGTCTTGACCCAAGCAGCTGAGCTTTCACAGGTGTGCCCCATCAGCACTGACAAACCTCCCAGCTCCGCCCACCTCTCCTACTCCGCCCACCAATCTCCTGCAGGAAGTAAGCACAGCAAAACCTAGTAGACCGTCACGGTGTCTTTTGGTAGTGTTTTTTTTGTAGCAATTCGTCCATAAAGGGTTGATTCACACAGTCGCTGAACAGTTGATTTGTGTCTGTTACTTGAACTCTGTGAAGCATTTCTTTGGGCCGCAATTTCTGAGGCTGGTAACTCTAATGAACTTATCCTCTGCAGCAGAGGTAACTCTGGTTCTTCTTTTCTTGTGGCGGTCCACATGAGAGCCAGTTTCATCATAGCGCTTGATGGTTTTTGCAACTGAATATGAAGAAACTTTCAAAGTTCTTGAAATGTTCCTTAAATCAATGATGGACTGTCATTTCTCTTTGCTTATCTGAGCTGTTCTTGCCATAATATGGATTTGGTCTTTTACCTAGTAGGGCTATCTTCTGTATACCACCCCTACCTTGTCACAACACAACTGATTGGCTCAAATGCATTAAGAAGGAAATAAATTACACCATTTAACAAGGCACACCTGTTAATTGAAATGCATTCCAGGTGACTACCTCATGAAGCTGGTTGAGAGAATGCCAAGAGTGTGCAAAGCTGTCATCAAGACAAAGGGTGGCTATTTTGAAGAATCTCAAATTATATTTTGATTTGTTTAACACTTTATTTTTGGTTACTACATGATTCCATATGTGTTATTTCATAGTTTTAATGTCTTCACTATTATTCTACTATGTAGAAAATAGTAAAAATAAAGAAAAACCCTGGAATGAGTAGGTGTGTCCAAACTTTTGACTGGTACTCTATGATTGGCCAACATCAACAACAAGCCACGCTCCACTCTCATGAAAAGCAAGCGCAGCAGCATACATAATATTTTTCTCACTCTGTACGGGCCAGTCTGTACGGCCCTTCTGGATAAGTCCGTTAAAATCACACATACCCAAGACCCGTGACAATCAGATCTGACCCAGACTTGTGACTTAATTTAGAATTCTGGATCTGGACCCGCTCAGATTGGGTCTTGGGTATTAGTGTAGAGTTGGATCTGTGAAGACCTCTAACAAAGAGCCGCTCTACCTCCTCAGGCCTCACCGTGGGGCAGTGTTTTCCCATTGTAGTTTTGGAATGATAGGAAACACCAGGGGAAACGGACCCTGACTTACTGCTGCCATTCTGTACAAGTCTCTCTTGCGAAATTGATTTGATCTCGGTGAGACTGACCTGTATAAATGAAGTTGTATCTGAAATAAATGAAAGCCATTCTCTCTCCTCAGTTCTAGCAGTTGGCCAGGGGGGATTTTCCATTGTGTTTTGGAGTGATGGGACCTTATAAGGTCATTTTCAGGGTTTACTGCAGTCCGAGTGGGATCAGACATGGAATTGCTTTAGTTTGCAAAATGTTTGCCTTTTCTATTTCAGTCTACTTAATCATCCCATTTTCCTTGGCTTGTTAGTTATCTGTGTGTGGCAGCACACATGTAATCATCAATTCAGAGCACAGCTTTATGCAACTGATCGTTAATGCCCATGGTAAAATTGGTTTGACTTTGGATATCCCTATTAGGCTAGCTGACCATCAATGAACATGGGACAATATTCTAAAATGTTAATGGCTCCCAATTTCTATGACTTCACCTCAAACCAACTATAAATTATATTTCATAAACAAATATTGAAAGCATTTCATTAGAAAACAGAAGAACATGAAAGTATTGTCCCATTTAATTTTTTATTTGACCTTTATTTAACAAGGCAAGTCAGTTAAGAACAAATTCTTATTTTCAATGATGGCCTAGTGGGTCAACTGCCTGTTCAGGGGCAGAACGACAGATTTGTACCTTGTCAGTTCGGGGATTTGAACTTGCAACCTTCCGGTTATTAGTCCAACGCTCTAACCACTAGGCTACCCTGCCGCCCCATTTGTGTTGTCAGTACGGACCTCATTGTAGTCCAGTGAGGGGTCGTTGCACATGTAACAGACAGTGGCCAGCTCCAGAAAGCCGTAATCTCTACCTTGGAAAGAGAACACACATATACAGTGTTGTAAATCATTCTGTGTATAAACAGCACAATCAATAAAATGTATGTATAAAGCCCTTTTTACATCAGCCGATGTCACAAAGTAATATTCAGAAACCCAGCCTAAAACCCCAAACACCAAGTAATGCAGATGTGGAAGCACGGTGGCTAGGAAAAACTATCTAGAAAGACCAGAACCTAGGAAGAAATAGAGAGGAACCAGACTATGAGGGGTGGCCAGTCCTCTTCTGCCTGTGCCGGGTGGAGATTATAACAGAACATGGCCAAGATGTTCAAACATTCATAGATGACCAGCAGGGTCAAATAATAATAATCACTGTGGTTGTAGAGGGTGCAACAGGTCAGCTCCTCAGGAGTAAATGTCAGTTGGCTTTTCATAGCCGATCATTAAGAGTATCTCTACCGCTCCTGCTGTCTCTAGAGAGTCGAAAACAGCAGGTCTGGAACAAGGTAGCATGTTCGATAAACCGGTCAGGGTTCCATAGCCGCAGGCAGAACAGTTGAAACTGGAGCAGCAGCACGGCCAGGTGGACTGGGGAGAGTAAGGAGTCATCAGGCCAGGTAGTCCTGAGGCATGGTCCTCTAGACGCAGCAGATGAACTGAACGGAGAAGTAGTATTTTATTGGATGACTGCATTCTTTAAAGGGGCAATCTGCAGTTGTTACATCCATTTTTGGACTTTTAAATGTGTGTGTGTGTGTGTGTGTGTGTGTGTGTGTGTGTGTGTGTGTGTGTGTGTGTGTGTGTGTGTGTGTGTGTGTGTGTGTGTGTGTGTGTGTGTGTGTGTGTGTGTGTGTGTGTGTGTGTGTGTGTGTGTGTGTGTGTGTGCAGTCGAAGTCAGAAGTTTACATACACTTACGTTGGAGTCATTAAAACTCGTTTTCAACCACTCCACTAATTTCTTGTTAACAAACTATAGTTTTGGCAAGTCGGTTAGGACATCTACTTTGCGCATGACACAATTAATTTTTCCAACAATTGTTTACAGACAGATTATTTCATTTACAATTCACTGTATCACAATTCCAGTTGGGTCAGAAGTTTACATACACTAAGTTGACTGTGCCTTTAAACAGCTTGGAACGTTCCAGAAAAGGATGTCATGGCTTTAGAAGCTTCTGATAGGATAATTGACATCATTTGAGTCAATTGGAGGTGAACCTGTGTATGTATTTCAAGGCCTACCTTCAAACTCAGTGCCTCTTTGCTTGACATCATGGGAAAATCAAAAGAAATCAGCCAAGACCTCAGAAAAAAAATTATAGACCTCCACAAGTCTGGTTCATCCTTGGGAGCAATTTCCAAATGTCTGAAGGTACCACGTTCATCTGGACAAACAATTAGTACCCAAGTATAAACACCATGGGACCACGCAGCCATCAAACTGCTCAGGAAGGAGATGCATTCTGTCTCCTTGAGATGAACGTATGTTGGTGCGAAAAGTGCAAATCAATCCCAGAACAACAGCAAAGGACCTTGTGAAGATGCTGGAGGAAACAGGTACAAAACTATCTATATCCGTTGGAAACCTGTCCTATATCGACATAACCTGAAAGGCCACCCAGCAAGGTAGAAGCCACTTCTCCAAACCGGCAGAAAAAAGCCAGACTACAGTTTGCAACTGCACATGGGGACAAAGATAATACTTTTTGGAGAAATGTCCTCTGGTCTGATGAAACAAAAATAGAAATGTTTGGCCATAATGACCATCGTTATGTTTGGGGGAAAAGCCGAACACCATCCCAACCGTGAAGCACGGGGGTGGCAGCATCAGCTTTGCTGCAGGATGGACTGGTGCACTTCACAAAATAGATGGCATCAGGAGGACAGAAAATGGTGTGGATATATTGAAGCAACATCTCAAGACATTAGTCAGGAAGTTAAAGCTTGGTCGCAAATGGGTCTTCCAAATGGACAATGACCCCAAACATGCTTCCAAAGTTGTGGCAAAATGGCTTAAAGACAACAAAGTCAAGGTATTGGAGTGACCATTACTAAGCCCTGACCTCAATCCTATAGAAAAAATTGTGGGCAGAACTGAAAATGTGTGTGCTAGCAAGGAGGCCTACAAACCTGACTCAGTTACACCAGCTCTGTCAGGAGGAATAGGCCAAAATTCACCCAACTTATTGTGGGGAAGCTTGTGGAGGGTCAAATGTTTTGGGTAGCCTAAGTTAAACCATTTAAAGGCAATGCTACCAAATATTAATTGAGTGTATGCAAACTTCTGACCCACTGGGAATGTGATGAAATAAATAAAAGCTGAAATAAATAATTCTCTATACTATTGTTCTGACATTTCACATTCTTAAAATAAAGTGGTGATCCTAACTGACCCAAGACAGGGAATTTTTACTAGGATTAAATGTCAGGAATAGTGAAAACGGAGTTTAAATGTTTTTGGCTCAAGTGTATGTAAACTTCTGACTTTGTGTGTGTGTATCTATATATACCCATTGATTCTTGAAATACCTCATGAGCTTAGTTTAGCTGTCATACCCAATCAGAATCCAACATATAAACTTGTTTTACTCCAATGTTTGTTAACCAAGTAAATGTAAACGAACACTATATATCTTTAACATGGTTAGAACTGTAGTTCTGATACCATGGATGGTTAGTCCATATTCAAATATCTCTGTCTATGAATTGGAGTGGTTACATTAATTCTCCATGCTAATCCCTCAGCCGGGGGAGGGATTGGGCTTTGTTTGCTGAAACCACGGGCAGGGAGCATTAATTTGCAATATGTTAGACATTTTGTTACATAAGTTTTAGTCATACTCACAGTTTTCCTTTTGCTTCTTCGTTATGTGTATGAGTGTCAAATTGTATTGGTCACATACACATTGTTAGCATATGTAAATGTAAGTGTATCGCAATGCTTGTAAACGTGTTTCTGTGACAGCGATCTGTCCCTATGTCTTAACCTCGAGATGAGGTCTAGCTACTCCATATGGTTCTGATAAGAACATCCATGTCCACTAGCCCAGTCATATCCTGCTTTCCCAGCCTAGGGGATATCCCAGGGTGCGGTCAAACACGCACAGAGGAGGGAATTCCCCTCTGACGTCATACCATGGCACTTCCATTACACACAGTGCGGAGGCACACCCTCACTATGTTACTGCTGCCATCACATCATAATAGCCACAGTACGGACCGTGTCCGATTGAGTTTCAACTACTACAGCCATGCACCTTTTGGTTCATATGAATTATGCAGTGGCTTGCTTCCATGGAGACCATCTCATTGCACAACCTTCAATGTTATGTCATAATTACGTAAAATTCTGGCAAATTAGGCGGCCCAAACTGTTGCATATACACTGACTCTGCGTGCAATGAACGCAAGAGATGTGACACAATTTCACCTGGTTAATATTGCCTGCTAACCTGGATTTCTTTTAGCTAAATATGCAGGTTTAAAAATATATACTTCTGTGAATTGATTTTAAGAAAGGCATTGATGTTTATGGTAGGTACACATTGGAGCAACGATACGCACCGCATCGATTATATGCAACGCAGGACACGCTAGATAAACTAGTAATATCATCAACCAACTAGTGATTATGATTGTTTTTTTATAAGATAAGTTTAATGCTAGCTAGCAACTTACCTTGGCTTACTGCATTCACGTAACAGGCAGTCTCCTCGTGAAGTGCAATGAGAAGCAGGTGGTTAGAGCGTTGGACTAGTTAACTGTAAGGTTGCAAGTTTGAATCCCCCGAGCTGACAAGGTGAAAATCTGTCGTTCTGCCCCTGAACGAGGCAGTTAACCCACCGTTCCTAGGCCATCATTGAAAATAAGAATGTGTTCTTAACTGACTTGCCTCGTTAAATAAAGGTTACATAAAGGTGTAACAAAAACAAAAAATATCGCCCAAATCGGTGTCCAAAAATACAGATTTCCGACTGTTATGAACGCCATTCGACCATTCCGATTAATCGGTCGACCTCTAATATAGATATATATTAGCTAATGGGTCATGTAGTAAACCACTATCTTGGTATATTAGTGAAGAATATTGTATCTATGTTGTTAGCTTATTTGTTATGGACGACGCTTCAGAAATATCAGAGGCTCCTGCTCCTGATTTTACTTATGCACAAAGCTAGCACCATATTAGCTAACTATCTGATTTTACTTATGCACAAATCTAGCACCATATTAGCTAACTATCTGATTTTACTGCTTGCGTGAGTTACCTGATGTGGAATAGAGTTCCATGTAGTTGTGGCTCTATGTAGTACTGTGTGCCTCCCATAGTCTGTTCTGGACTTGGGGACTGTGAAGAGACCTCTGGTGGCTTGTCTTGTGGGGTAGGCATGGATGTCCTAGCTGTGTGCTAGTTGTTTAAACAGACCTCTGGTGGCTTGTCTTGTGGGGTAGGCATGGATGTCCTAGCTGTGTGTTAGTTGTTTAAACAGACCTCTGGTGACATGTCTTGTAGGGTATGGATGGATGTCCTAGCTGTGTGCTAGTAGTTTAAACAGACCTCTGGTGACATGTCTTGTAGGGTATGGATGGATGTCCTAGCTGTGTGCTAGTAGTTTAAACAGACCTCTGGTGACATGTCTTGTGGGGCATGGATGTCCTAGCTGTGTGCTAGTTGTTTAAACCGACAGCTTGGTGCAATCAACATGTCAACACTTCTTACTGTTAGAACTGTTAAGGCCCTGTGGATTGATGAGGAATTGAAAAGCTGTATGGTTGAGAGTGACGAGGCAAAATGAGTAAGTCTGGCTGCACATCTGATTGTAAATTTGAGAAATGATGTGACTAAAATGAAGAAAAATAAGACGAGATTGTATTATGAAGATAAATTACAAGGTATGATTGAAAAAAGCTTTGGAATACACTAAATGAACGACGAATTCAACCATCTTTCATTGAATTAGATGGTTCATTTATCACGCAACCTTTTGATGTTGCCAATTCCTTTTAATAAATATTGAATTGGCAAACTTAGGCATGAAATGCCAACAACAAACTGTGAGCTATCATATTTGTGCATAAAATACCTAATAATGAATTAAAAGCATTGTAATTTTGAATTCTGTGACGTTAGTGTGGGTGAGGTGGAAACATTGTTGTCCCTCAAATGAGAAACCACCTGGTATTGACAACTTAGACCTGGTATTGACAACTTAGACCTGGTATTGACAACTTAGACCTGGTATTGACAACTTAGACCTGGTATTGACAACTTAGACCTGGTATTGGCAATTTAGACCTGGTATTGACAACTTAGACCTGGTATTGACAACTTAGACCTGGTATTGACAACTTAGACCTGGTATTGACAAGATGGGGGGGGGGATTGTGTTTAACCAGAATCCATTTCTCTGTAAACAAATGAACAACATACTTTCAGCATGCTTATAGAGAAGGGCACTCAATATGTTCTGCACTGACACAAATGTCTGATGACTGGTTGAAATAAATGGATAATATGAATATTGTGGGATCTATACTGTTAGATTTCAGTGCAGCCTTTGATATTATTGGCCATAACCTGTTGAAAAAAACATGTGTTATGGCTTTTCAACATCTGCCATATCTTGGATGCAGAGCTATCCATCGAAACTCAGCAAAAAAAGAAACGTCCTCTCACTGTCAACTGCGTTTATTTTCAGCAAACTAAACATGAGTAAATATTTGTATGAACATAAGATTCAACAACTGAGACATAAACTGAACAAGTTCCACAGACATGTGACTAACAGAAATGGAATAATGTGTCCCTGAACAAAGGGGGGGGGGGGGGGGGTCAAAATCAAAAGTAACAGTCAGTATCTGGTGTGGCCACCAGCTGCATTAAGTTCTGCAGTGCATCTCCTCCTCATGGACTGCACCGGATTTGCCAGTTCTTGCTGAGATGTTACCCCACTCTTCCATCAAGGCACCTGCAAGTTCCCGGACATTTCTGGGGACAATGGCCCTAGCCCTCACCCTCCGATCCAACAGGTCCCAGACGTGCTCAGTCGGATTGAGATCCGGGCTCTTCACTGGCCATGGCAGAACACTGACATTCCTGTCTTGCAAGAAATCATGCACAGAACGAGCAGTATGGCTGGTGGCATTGCCATGCTGGAGGGTCATGTCAAGATGAGCCTGCAGGAAGGGTACCACATGAGGGAGGAGGATGTCTTGTCTTCACTGTAAAGCACAGCATTGAGATTGCCTGCTGTGACACACCACCCCAGACCATGATGGACCCTCCACCCCAAATGAATCCCGCTCCAGAGTACAGGTGTAGCGCTCATTCCTTCGACGATAAACGCGAATCCGACAATCACCCCTGGTGAGACAAAACCGCAACTCGTCAGTGAAGAGCACTTTTTTGCCAGTCCTGTCTGGTCCAGCGTCGGTGGGTTTGTGCCCATAGGTGACGTTGTTGCCGGTGATGTCTGGTGAGGACCTACCTTACAACAGGCCTACAAGTCCTCAGTCCAGCCTTTCTCAGCCTATTGCGGACAGTCTGAGCACTGATGGAGGGATTGTGCATTCCTGGTGTAACTCGGGCAATTGCTGTTGCCATCCTGTACCTGTCCCGCAGGTGTGATGTTCGGATGTACCAATCCTGTGCAGGTGTTACACGTGGTCTGCCACTGCGAGGACGATCAGCTGTCCGTCCTGTCTCCCTGTAGCGTTGTCTTAGGGGTCTCACAGTTCGGACATTTCAATGTATTGCCCTGGCCACATCTGCAGTCCTCATGCCTCCTTGCAGCATGCCTAAGGCACGTTCACACAGATGAGCAGGGACCCTGGGCATCTTTCTTTTGGTTATTTTCAGAATCAGTAGAAAGGCCTCTTTAGTGTCCTACGTCTTCCTACATCTTCCTATGAACTATGACCTTAATTGTCTACCGTCTGTAAGCTGTTAGTGTCTTAACGACCGTTTCACAGGTGCATGTTCATTAATTGTTTATGGTTCATTGAACAAGCATGGGAAACAGTGTTAAACCCTTTACAATGAAGATCTGTGAAGTTATTTGGATTTTTCGAATTATCTTTGAAAGACAGGGTCCTGAAAAAGGGATGTTAATTTTTTTGCTGAGTTAATAACGTTAAACATGTGTGGTGTACCACAGGGCAGTTGTCATATTGATTCAATGGTTGTATAGATGGGTGGAGGGCTGTACTTGATAAAGAGATGCTCTGCTGTTTTTAACACCATACTCCACAAAGCCAAAGTCCTGCAGGCTCTGGGTTTATCTCATCTTGATTATTGCCCAGTCGTATGGTCAGGTGCTACAAAGAAGGACCTAGAAAAAGTGCAGCTGTCCCAGAACAGAGTGGCACGTCTTGCTCTTCACTGTAACCAGAGGGCTGATATAAACACTAAAAGTAGAGGAGAGACTGACTGCATCACTTCTTCTTCTTCTTCTTCTTATAAGAAACATATGTTGATAATTCCAAATGTATTGGCATAGTCAATTTACACAGCCCTGGACACACACTTACCAGATGTGTCATCCAGGAGTCTTTTCACAGAACCCCAAATTCAAGAAAATGTACAGTATTATATAGCGTCATGACTACATGGACCTCTATCTCAGATTGGTCAAAAAATTCAACGATAAAGAAACACCTCACGACACAATGCCTCTCCCCTGTTTGACCTGGATATTTTGTGAATATTGAGCATCTATTAATGTTGTTTGGTTATGTAATAACTAAATGCAGACGTTCTGTACATTACCTTGTAAATAATGGACGATGCAACAGGACAAGTCCATTTTCAGAGTTCATTTTTCCTAGGTAATGTACACAAAGGAGGTGTTTATCCCGCATATACCACAGTTGCCAAAGAAAACAATACTAATGCACACATTTACATATATAATTTTTTTTATAAGAGAATTCATACTTTCTCATCTGTTGGTTGCTAGAGACGCGAGCTGTTTCTTCCATTAGTTCGATATTTATGGACGCGACCCATTTGTTCTACAGTATATGTTCCGTTGCCATGACTGCTGCTGGCTGCCAATGTTCTTGTCCTTTGCTTGCTAGCTAGCCAACTAGTTACAGCTAACACAGTCACAACCTCCTCAGCCAGAATAATAGCGAAGTAGCTGCATATGCATTTGTTGTTTCTATTGACATTCATTTACATAGATCCATAAAAATGAGCTGATGATGCCCGATTTTGCCTGGCATAGCTAGAAATGTTTGCTTTGTCAGGACCCAACACTTTTCATTAGGAGGAGATCACATTGCATTTCAAACACTAGGCTAGAAGCTAGCTAAATAGTTTGTTGCTAGCAAACCTGCCAATATGAAAACTGAATAAAAAATTACCAGTCAAACTACAAACATGTGGGAGGATTTGACAGCATAGTGTCACTTGCATCATGACTGCAGCATAGAGGGATTCATGATTCATGTTCCTCACTCACTCACCACCACGTTAGGTCATCAGATGCGCCCCAAAAAAACAAGTCTCTGCAAAAATAAATCTGTTAGTTATGTTTCTTTTCTCTTTGGACCTCCAGTTTTTACAATGTATCCAATTTCTGTTTGTGTGATTGTTGGTTTAGCTTCCTGTCACTTTGTAGTAAGTACAGGTAGCCTAGTGGGCGGCAGGTAGAGCATTGGGCCAGCAACCGAAAGGTTGCTAGATCGAATCCCCGAGCTGACAAGGTAAAAATCTGTTGTTCTGCCCCTGAACAACGGGGGTTAACCCACTGTTCCTAGGCTGTCATTGTAAATAAGATAAGATAATAATTTTTTTGTTAACTGACTTGCCTAATTAAATAAAGATAAAAACAAAATAGTGTGTGTGTGTGTGTGTGTGTGTGTGTGTGTGTGTGTGTGTGTGTGTGTGTGTGTGTGTGTGTGTGTGTGTGTGTGTGTGTGTGTGTGTGTGTGTGTGTGTGTGTGTGTGTGTGTGTGTGTGTGTGTGTGTGTGTGTGTGTGTGTGTGTGTGTGTGTGTGTGTGTGTGTGTGTGTGTGTGTGTGTGTGTGTGTGTGTGTGTGTGTGTGTGTGTGTGTGTGTGTGTGTGTGTGTGTGTGTGTGTGTGTGTGTGTGTGTGTGTGTGTGTGTGTGTGTGTGTGTGTGTGTGTGTGTGTGTGTGTGTGTGTGTGTGTGTGTGTGCTCAAACACACATGCATGTGAGGAATGCGTCCATCTGATGAATGGGCATGTGCCTGAAATCAATTTTATACACTAATTGTAGTCTCACCCATTAATTTCTAATGACCGGTCATTTTTGACCTAGAACAGTGTACAAAAGTTGAATAAAACACACTAAATGTAATGAAAATCATCTATGTACAATCAGATTAAATTAACTACATTTCAGAAAGAGAACTTGTAAATCGTTCCAATTCGACCGGAACACAGCAGGAGGGTTCTTATCGTTCTCTGTTCTGAAGAATCTTGCACCGAAGTAGGACTTTGACTACTCAATACCCTAAATGGTGAACAGGTCAATTACATTAACCCTTAGTACTTTGCATCCTCGCCATATTATCCTAGTGTTCTGAACAGCTTGTTCTTCTCCAGACCCCATCTATCCTCTCCCTTAGTGTTCCACTTCAGTGTGAATTGAACAGACCCCCTCCTGTGGTGAACCAATCAATGCACTCCCACAAATTAACAAGAGCAGAGCCATTCCACGTGTTTCATCACTGATGCAGGATGAACAACACAGAGGAGAGAAGGTCCAGATCAGACAAACTCACACAGACTCACAGGAGAGAAATGGCTGGAACCCTCACCATCCACTGCTGGGCTGCCAGCCTAACAGACTTGTCAGCCTAAAAGAACTACCAGTGCGACCAAATTCTAATTGTTCTGGGGGCGGCCTCTCCACGCAGGAAATCAGTACATCAACACAGGGCCAGGCGCACAGACAAAACAAAACTCTTGGCAACACAGGAGTTCTGAGCACAGGGAAGGACAGACCGACGTCAGCACGACTTGGGCAACAACTAGGACCACATACTCATCCACTACAGTGTGTATATATATACAAGCTCCGTCTATCTGTCTGTTGGTCTGTCTGTCTCAGCAAGAGTATGATTTATAGTCTTTCTGTCTGTCTCTGTCGGCATGGTTAACATTATTTACATTGCCAAAGCAAGTTAAATAGAAAATCAACAATCTCTCATTAAAAAAAAACAGCTGTGATATGAGGCCAGTGATTGGCTGTATGTGGTGGGAAATCCCTGTGTTTTGTGGGTTAGGCAGTGCGGGAGGGTGTGTGTGTTTCCCTCTGCGTCAGTGGCCGTTTGGCCACATTCACCTCTCCCATGGCCCTGTAAAGAACCCTGGGACTCCCACTGAAAGCACTGTAAGAGCTTTGCTGATAGCCTAGTCTACTCTACCCTGCTTTGCTGATAGCCTATTCTACTCTACCCTGCTTTGCTGATAGCCTAGCCTACTCTACCCTGGGGCTTTGCTGATAGCCTAGCCTACTCTACCCTGGGGCTTTGCTGATAGCCTAGCCTACTCTACCCTGGGGCTTTGCTGATAGCCTAGTCTACTCCTACCCTGCTTTGCTGATAGCCTAGTCTACTCTACCCTGCTTTTCTGATAGCCTAGTCTACTCTACCCTGGGGCTTTGCTGATAGCCTAGTCTACTTCTACCCTGCTTTGCTGATAGCCTAGTCTACTCTACCCTGCTTTGCTGATAGCCTAGTCTACTCAACCCTGCTTTAACTACCCCAACTCTCTTTCTCTTCCCTCTCCAGATGTTTGTGGTGGAGAAGGTGGAGGATTCCAGCTGTGCTGTCCATGAGTTCTCTATAACTGGCTCAACCTACGCCCCTGAAGGACAAGTGTGAGTGTCCGATCCTACCACCTTACTGTTAGCTCCATGTCAGTGCCCCTGCGGGAAATTGAATTTAGCATAATATATACAACCCCCATCAAAATCCCTTTGTTTAAACTTCTCGCCTGCGTCTCAAGCCACCACACCCGCCCTGCATCGACCGTCCGAATCTGCGGTGGAAGGTGGCAGAGCTACAGTGCTGTTTGTCAGACCATGAGACATCCCGAAAATCTGTATTCTCACTAAAACATCTGTAGCATCCGAACAGTTTAGGGACTCATCTGAAGGTAACCTGGTACTGGGTGAGAGAAATGAATGAAAGTGAATAGAGCATTTCCACGTCAAAGGCATACGGATAATTCCACGGTAAAACATATATTACATTTTAAACATATTTTTTTTTGTTGCATTCTTGTATCTCTCGGATAAAGTACAGATGCCTCAAAACATTCCCTTTGACTATCTCTTCTTTCCAATGTATAAATCAATAATAATAATAATAATAATAATAATAATAATAATAATAATAATAATAATAAATAAATAAATAAATAATAATAATTCAATGCATTTCTATAGGCTTATAGCAGTAAGGCCAAATTCAATGTTTTATCAAATCATTGTTGTATATATTTTTCGATACCTAAAGGGGTCCTTACAATTCTACATCAAATAGCTAAATGTTCCTTCTTAAAACAATCACATATGTTAGCTTAGTAAAAACCCAGCTCTGGACCCTTAGACTCTAGGGGGTTGGTCTACAGAGTGCAAATTAAGTGTGATTTCAGGTTACAATTCGTAGTTTCTCTGACTGTGGAATCACAGTGTGAAACACACTTACGTTTATCTCCCCCACCTCCCTGTAAGTCTTGTGTTGTGTTGAGCGTGGTCCATAGTGTTAACACACTGACCATCTTCAGAGGAAAGTAATGGCCAGCCATTGTGTTAACCTTCCCTGGCTCCAGACAGACACAACTATTTTTACAGGCGGCAGTGGAAAAGCCTTGGTCACACCACCACTCTCCAGCGGCCGGCCGGCTGTTAAAAGCCCCCTAACCCCCCCCCCCCCCCATTTGTTACAAAGTGTTTATTTGAAGTCTACAGACCCCACCCCCACCCACCCAAAAAAAAGGTTTACTCTGTTCTCCACTGTGGTTAATGGCTCTTGGGAAGTTTAGAAAGAATGGCAATTATGTTTTCCTGAAGCATGTGAACTTCTTCCATGATAACACATAGCACAGAGAGGACAGGGAGGAAAGGACACAAATGTAACAAGAACCAAAATGGTCTTACTGTGGAGAATTCTTCATGGAATAAATAAGAGGGCGAGCGAACAAAAGTATGTGGACACCCCTTCAAATTAGTGGATTCTGATTTTTCAGCCACACCCGTTGCTGACAGGTGTATAAAATTGAGCACACAGCCATGCAATCTCCATAGTATAAACATTTGCAGTAGAATGGCCTTACTGAAGAGTTCAGTGACTTTCAAAGTGGCAACGTCATAGTATTCCATCTTTCCAACAAGTCAGTTCATCAAATTTCTGCCCTGCTAGAGCTGCCCCGGTCAACTTTTAGTGCTGTTATTGTGAAGTGGAAAAGTCTAGGCTCAACAACGGCTCAGCCGCGAAGTGGTAGGCCACACAAGCTCACAGAACGGGACCGTTGAGTGCTGAAGCACATAAATATCGTCTGTCCTCGGTTGTAACACTCACAACCGAGTTCCAAACTGCCTCTGGAAGCAACGTCAGCACCAGAACTGTTCGATAGGAGCTTCAGGAAATGGGTTTCCGTGGCCGAGGAGCCGCACACAAGCCTAAGATCACCATGGGCAATGCCAAGCGTCGGATGGTGTGGTGTAAAGCTCGCCCCCATTGGACTCTGGAACAGTGGAAATGCGTTCTCTGGAGTGATGAATCACGCTTCACCCTCTGGCACCACGACAGACGAAACTGGGTTTGACGGATGTCAGGAGAACGATACCTGCAACCAATGCATAGTGCCAACTGTAAAGTTTGGTGTAGGAGGAATAATGGTCTGGGGCTGTTTTTCATGGTTTGGGCTAGGCCCCATAGTTCCAGTGAAACAAAATCTTAACACTACAGGATACAATGATATTCTAGATGATTCGGTGCTTCCAACTTTGTGGGATTAAATTGGGGAAGGTCCTTTCCTGCATGACAATGCCCCCGTGCACAAAGTGAGGTTCATACAGAAATGGTTTGTCGATCGGTGTGGGAGAACCTGGACTGCACAGAGCCCCGACCGCAAACCCAATCTAACACCTTTGGGACGAATTGGAACACCGACTACGAGCCAGGCCTAATCGCCCAACATCAGTGTCCGAGCTCACTAATGCTCTTGTAGCTGAATGGAAGAAAGTACCCGCAGCAATGTTCCAACATCTAGTGGAAAGCCTTCCCAGAAGAGTGGAGGCTGTTATAGCAGCAAAGGGGGGACCAACTCCATTTTAATGCCCATGATTTTATAATGAGATGTTCAAGCAGGTGTCCACATACTTTTGGTCATGTAGTGTAGCTTGGCCAAAGTCCTGATGTCCCAGTTCTGGACCTATAGTAGCGTGGATAGGACCTGCAGTAGAGCTGTTCTTTCTGTCAGTATAACCTGGTTGACCTCATCTCTTGCTCTCTGGAGTGCCCACTCTAGTCTAAGGCCTCAAATGACTACCTGCTCGGCCAGAAGCAGACCCAGATCTGTTACAGCATAGCTGCCTAGCCAGAGGCAGATCAAGATCTGTTACAGCAAGGGTATTCAACTCTGACCCTACGAGGCCTGCTGGTTTTCTGTTCTACCTGATAATTAATTTCACCCACCTGGTGTCCCAGGTCTAAATCAGTCCCTAATTTAGAGGGGATCCATTTTTTAAAAAGCAGTGGAACTGGCTTCAAGGTCCAGAGTTGAGTTTGAGGGTGCTACAGTATACAGTCCGTTCCATAAGCATTTAGACAGTGACACAATTTGCATCATTTTGGCTCTGTACGTCACCACAATGAATTTGAAAGAAAACAACCAAAATGTGCTTAAAGTGTAAACAAAGTGTTTTATCAACAAATATTGTAAGAACTGTGTATGAATTACAACAATTTATACATAGCCCTCCAATTTTAGGGGCTCAAAAGTAATTGGACAAACTAACGATCATATATTGAAATTGTGTGTTTTAATACTTCAATGACTGCCTGAAGTCTGGAACCCATAGACATCACCAGATCCTGAGTGCTCGAGTGCTTCATGCTCAATTGGATTCAGGTCAGGTGATTTAATTGGCCATTGCATAACATTCCACTTCTTTGCCTTAAAGTATCGGGTTGCTTTCGCAGTATGCTTCGGGTCATTGTACCAACTTTCACTGTGAAGTGCCGTCCAATGAGCTTTGAAACATTTGGCTGAATCTGAGCAGTCAATATAGCCCTAAATGCTTCAGAATCTATCCTGCTGCTTTTGTCAGCAAATACAAGGGAACCAGTTCCATTGGCAGCCATACATGCCCACGCCATGACACCACCTCCTCCATGCTTCACAGATGAGGTGGTATGCTTCCCCATACACTTCTCTTCCCATCATTCTGGTACAAGTTGATCTTTGTCTCATCTGTCCGCATTATTTTCCAGAACTGGACAGGCTTTTTTTTAAACAAGTTTTTTGGCAAACTCTAATCTGGTCTTCCTGTTTTTGAGGCTACCAATGGTTTACATCTTGTGGTAAACCGTCTGTATTTACTCTGGTGAAGTCTTCTCTTGAATGTTGACTTTGACGCAGATACACCTACCTCCTGGAGGGCGTTCTTGGTCTCGCCAACTGTTGTGAAAAGGTTTTTTTCTTCACCAGGGAAAGAATTATTCTGTCATCCACCGCAGTTGTTTTTCGTGGTCTTCCGGGCAATTTGGTGTTCCTGAGCTCACCAGTGCGTTCTTTCTTTTTAAGAATGTAGCAAATAGTTGATTTGGCCACACCTAATGTTTTTCCTCTCTCTCTGATGGGTTTGTTTAGGGGGGCCGCATGTAAAACGTGCTGTAATTCTTACACCGTTCCCCCGATTTGGATGTAAATACCTTCAAATTAAAGCTCCAAGTCTGCACTTTAAGCTCAAATTCATCATTTAATTTCAACTCTAATATGTTGTGCTAGACAGCTATAATAATACAAACTTGGTCAATGTCCAAATATTTATGGACCTGACTGTACCTGCCCAGTCTGGGGCTAACCCAGATCTACTACAGTACACTTGCCCAGACTGGGGCTAACCCAGATCTACTACAGTACACCTGGCCAGAATGGGGCAGACCCAGATCTATTACAGTACACCTGCCCAGTCTGGGGCTAACCCAGATCTACTACAGTACACTTGCCCAGACTGGGGCAGACCCAGATCTATTACAGTACACCTGCCCAGACTGGGGCAGACCCATATCTACTACAGTACACTTGCCCAGACTGGGGACAGACCCAGATCTACTACAGTGTTGTTCTCCTTTGAGGAAAAGTGCCCTAGTCTCTTTACATTGCCATTGACTTGTCAATAACAACCTGTGTCGTGATATCGAAAGGCTGAGTTATTTATTGTTAACTACAATGCTCTCATGATGTCTTACTGTTCCCCTTCAGTCAGCTCAGTACCATACAAGATTAGGCTCATAGATTTTCCCTACTGAAGTTGATGAAAACCCCATCATTATATCCAATGTAATACCAAGTGATGATGTTGTGTTAATCACTATTCAGGGCTCGTATCCACAAAGCATCTCGGAGTAAGAGTGCCACACACACGACGACTGCCCCATGAGCACTGAGCTCCCACAGACAACACACTGACTGGCAACTTCTCCAACCTGCCAGCTGTATTGAATGTTGTGAACATTTGTTAATGAGACATCTTAAGACACTAGTTGTGACACATAGACTTGTGTGTGTGTGTGTTTTACAGGAAAAACAGTGGCAGTATTCCATTATTTGTTATGAGAGTGAATTACGCCACTCGAGATGATGAGGAAAAAAGTCCAGTCCATGTAGGGTCTCCCGAGTGGCTCAGCGGTCTAAAGCACTGCATCTCAGTGCAAGAGGTGCCACTACAGTCCGTGGTTCGATTCCAGGCTGTTTCACAACCTGCCGTGATTACGAGTCCCATAGGGCAGCGCACAATTGGCCCAGCATCGTCCCGGTTTGGCCGGGGTAGGCCGTGATTTTAAAAAGAGTGTGTTCTTAACTGACTTGCTTAGTTAAAAAAAACAACATGTAAATATTGTGTGTGTGTGTGTATGTGTGTGTGTGTGTGTGTGTGTGTGTGTGTGTGTGTGTGTGTGTGTGTGTGTGTGTGTGTGTGTGTGTGTGTGTGTGTGTGTGTGTGTGTGTGTGTGTGTGTGTGTGTGTGTGTGTGTGTGTGTGTGTGTGTGTGTGTGTGTTGTGTTCGCTCTTCCAGGCTGAAAGGGGACAAGGTGGTGCAGTGTGGAGATTATGATGGACTTCTGGAGCTGGCCACTGTCTGTTCCATGTGCAACGATTCTTCACTGGACTACAATGAGGTCCGTACTGACAACACACACACTATGGTCTTGTAAGTCATTAAGGGACTGTTCTGTCAATTCAGCCTGATCCTCTCTGTCCCTATCCTTTTAATCCTGTTTTCCTAGCAATAAAAAGCCTTCCCTTTTTTTTTAAGCAGGTAGTCTAGCGGTTAGAGTGTTGAGGCCATGAACCGAAAACAAGTTTGAATCCTGAGCTGACTAAGTGAAAAATCTGCTCCAGGGTTGTCGTCAATAATGGCTGATCTCTGGTCGTGGCCCCACTCTCTGAGGGTGTCTCAGGGTGGCCCCACTCTCTGAGGGTGTCTCAGGGTGGCCCCACTCTCTGAGGGTGTCTCAGGGTGGCCCCACTCTCTGAGGGTGTCTCAGGGTGGCCCCACTCTCTGAGGGTGTCTCAGGGTGGCCCCACTCTCTGAGGGTGTCTCAGGGTGGCCCCACTCTCTGAGGGTGTCTCAGGGTGGCCCCACTCTCTGAGGGTGTCTCAGGGTGGCCCCACTCTCTGAGGGTGTCTCAGGGTGGCCCCACTCTCTGAGGGTGTCTCAGGGTGGCCCCACTCTCTGAGGGTGTCTCAGGGTGGCCCCACTCTCTGAGGGTGTCTCAGGGTGGCCCCACTCTCTGAGGGTGTCTCAGGGTGGCCCCACTCTCTGAGGGTGTTTCAGGGCGAGTTGGGATATGGTGACCCTTGTCGTGGCCCCACTCTCTGAGTGTGTCTCAGGGTGGCCCCACTCTCTGAGGGTGTCTCAGGGTGGCCCCACTCACTGAGGGTGTCTCAGGGGGAGTTGGGATATGGTGGCCCCACTCTCTGAGGGTGTCTCAGGGGCAGTTAGGATATGGTGACCCTTGTCGTGGCCCCACTCTCTGAGGGTGTCTCAGGGGGAGTTGGGATATGGTGACTCTGGTCGTGGCCCCACTCTCTGAGGGTGTCTCAAGGGGAGTTGGGATATGGTGGTGTCTCAGGGGGAGTTGGGATATGGTGGCCCCACTCTCTGAGGGTGGCTCAGGATGGTGACCCTTGTCGTGGCCCCAGTCTCTGAGGGTCTCAGGGGGAGTTGGGATATGGTGACCCTGGTCGTGGCCCCAGTCTCTGAGGGTGTCTCAGGGGGAGTGGGATATGGTGACCCTGGTCGTGGCCCCACTCTCTGAGGGTGTCTCAGGGGGAGTTGGGATATGGTGACCCCACTCTCTGGGGGTGTCTCAGGGTGGCCCCACTCTTTGAGGGTCTCAGGGGGAGTTGGGATATGGTGACCCTTGTCGTGTCCCCACTCTCTGAGGGTGTCTCAGGGGGAGTGGGATATGGTGACCCTTGTCGTGGCCCCAGTCTCTGAGGGTCTCAGGGGGAGTTGAGATATGGTGACCCCACTCTCTGGGGGTGTCAGGGTGGTGGCCCCGCTCTCTGAGGGTGTCTCAGGGGGAGTTGGGATATGGTGACTCTGGTCGTGGCCCCACTCTCTGAGGGTGTCTCAAGGGGAGTTGGGATATGGTGGCCCCACTCTCTGAGGGTGTCTCAGGGGGAGTTGGGATATGGTGGTCCCACTCTCTGAGGGTGTCTCAGGGGGAGTTGGGATATGGTGACCCCACTCTCTGGGGGTGGCTCAGGGTGGCCCCACTCTCTGAGGGTCTCAGGGGGAGTTGGGAGTTGGTGGTGGCCCCACTCTCTGAGGGTGTCTCAGGGGAGTGGGATATGGTGACCCTGGTCGTGGCCCCACTCTCTGAGGGTGTCTCAGGGGGATGGGATATGGTGACCATTGTCGTGGCCCCACTCTCTGAGGGTGTCTCAGGGGGAGTTGGGATATGGTGGCCCCACTCTCTGAGGGTGTCTCAGGGTGGCCCCACTCACTGAGGGTGTCTCAGGGGGAGTTGGGATATGGTGGCCCCACTCTCTGAGGGTGTCTCAGGGGCAGTTAGGATATGGTGACCCTTGTCGTGGCCCCACTCTCTGAGGGTGTCTCAGGGGGAGTTGGGATATGGTGACCCTGGTCGTGGCCCCACTCTCTGAGGGTGTCTAAGGGGGAGTTGGGATGATGTCGTGGCCCCACTCTCTGAGGGTGTCTCAGGGGGAGTTGGGATGGTGATGGTGGCCCCACTCTCTGAGGGTGTCTCAGGGGGAAGTTGGGATATGGTGACCCCACTCTCTGAGGGTGTCTCAGGGTGGCCCCACTCTCTGAGGGTGTCTCAGCGGGAATTGGGATATGGTGACCCTGGTCGTGGCCCCACTCTCTGAGGGTGTCTCAGGGGGAGTTGGGATATGGTGACCCTTGTCGTGGCCCCACTCTCTGAGGGTGTCTCAGGGGGAGTTGGGATATGGTGACCCTTGAGGGTCTCAGGGGGAGTTGGGATATGTGACCCCACTCTCTGAGGGTGTCTCAGGGGGAGTTGGGATATGGTGACCCTGGTCGTGGCCCCACTCTCTGAGGGTGTCTCAGGGGGAGTTGGGATATGGTGACCCTGGTCGTGGCCCCACTCTCTGAGGGTGTCTCAGGGGGAGTTGGGATATGGTGACCCTTGTCGTGGCCCCACTCTCTGAGGGTGTCTCAGGGGGAGTGGGATATGGTGACCCTGGTCGTGGCCCCACTCTCTGAGGGTGTCTCAGGGGGAGTTGGGATATGGTGACCCCACTCTCTGGGGGTGTCTCAGGGTGGCCCCACTCTCTGAGGGTCTCAGGGGGAGTTGGGATATGGTGACCCTTGTCGTGTCCCCACTCTCTGAGGGTGTCTCAGGGGGAGTTGGGATATGGTGACCCTGGTCGTGGCCCCACTCTCTGAGGGTGTCTCAGGGGGAGTTGGGATATGGTGACCCTTGTCGTGGCCCCAGTCTCTGAGGGTGTCTCAGGGGGAGTTGGGATATGGTGACCCCACTCTCTGGGGGTGTCTCAGGGTGGCCCCACTCTTTGAGGGTCTCAGGGGGAGTTGGGATATGGTGACCCTTGTCGTGTCCCCACTCTCTGAGGGTGTCTCAGGGGGAGTGGGATATGGTGACCCTGGTCGTGGCCCCACTCTCTGAGGGTGTCTCAGGGGGAGTTGGGATATGGTGACCCTTGTCGTGGCCCCAGTCTCTGAGGGTCTCAGGGGGAGTTGGGATATGGTGACCCCACTCTCTGGGGGTGTCTCAGGGTGGCCCCACTCTCTGAGGGTCTCAGGGGGAGTTGGGATATGGTGACCCTTGTCGTGTCCCCACTCTCTGAGGGTGTCTCAGGGGGAGTTGGGATATGGTGACCCTTGTCGTGTCCCCACTCTCTGAGGGTGTCTCAGGGGAGGGGATAGTTGGTCCCCACTCTCTGATATGGGATATGGTGACCCTTGTCGTGTCCCCACTCTCTGAGGGTGTCTCAGGGGGAGTGGGATATGGTGACCCTGGTCGTGGCCCCACTCTCTGAGGGTGTCTCAGGGGGAGTTGGGATATGGTGACCCCACTCTCTGGGGGTGTCTCAGGGTGGCCCCACTCTCTGAGGGTCTCAGGGGGAGTTGGGATATGGTGACCCTTGTCGTGTCCCCACTCTCTGAGGGTGTCTCAGGGGGAGTGGGATATGGTGACCCTGGTCGTGGCCCCACTCTCTGAGGGTGTCTCATTGGGAGTTGGGATATGGTGACCCTTGTCGTGGCCCCAGTCTCTGAGGGTCTCAGGGGGAGTTGGGATATGGTGACCCCACTCTCTGGGGGTGTCTCAGGGTGGCCCCACTCTCTGAGGGTCTCAGGGGGAGTTGGGATATGGTGACCCTTGTCGTGTCCCCACTCTCTGAGGGTGTCTCAGGGGGAGTTGGGATATGGTGACCCTTGTCGTGTCCCCACTCTCTGAGGGTGTCTCAGGGGGAGTTGGGATATGGTGACCCTTGTCGTGTCCCCACTCTCTGAGGGTGTCTCAGGGGGAGTGGGATATGCAAATGAAACACATTTCCAATACACAATTGTACAGATTACACAGTTATAGATGAGTGAAACAGGACAAATATAAGCATCCCCTATTTACGTGCACACACACACACACACACAGACACAGACACAGACACAGACACACACACACACACACACACACACACACACACACACACACACACACACACACACTGAGACATGGCTGCACATCTGTTGTTCCTCCTTTCTCCTAGGTTTGACTGATGTCGTCATCAATGTGGAGTTGGACTAACAAATGAGTGTGGTTGCTAAGCAAATCAGACTCGTCTCTTAGAGACGGGTCTTTGTGCCAGTAAGACAAGCTGGCAAATGTCTTCATGAACTTAGCTATGTATACAAACCACCTATTACATTGCCCTGAATGCATGAATCATGACCAAGGCACGCACACACACACACACACACGCACACACACGGGAGTCTTCTACAATTGCCAATCCAATTTTACTCTGATGTGTGATTCTGTTTTCTCACCTCTCTGTCATCACCATGGTGCTATGGTAACCATGCTGCGTGTAAAGGGAAGCTGAAGATATGGCATGGTCTAATTGGAAGAAACTCAAACGCTGAGAAGATTCCTAGTATAACGGAATTTGTATGTAATGCCATTTTGTGACAGTTAAGCAGTAGAATGAAACCCTGGCTTTCCCAACTAGACATTATGGAGAAAGAGCAGCTCTGTGGAGAGGGAGAGTGGTGGACCCTGATGTCGGAGGTGGAGGAGCCTGGGGGTTTTATAAACTCAGCAAAAAAAAGAAACGTCCCTTTTTCAGAACTCTTGTCTTTCAAAGATAGTTGGTAAAAATCCAAATAACTTCACAGATCTTCATTGTAAAAGGTTTAAACCACTGTTTCCCATGCTTGTTCAATGAACCATAAACAATTAATGAACATGCACCTGTGGAACGGTCGTTAAGACACTAACAGCTTACAGACGGTAGGCAATTAAGGTCACAGTTATGAAGACTTAGGACACTAAAGAGGCCCTTCTACTGACTTTGAAAAACACCAAAAGAAGGATGCCCAGGGTCCCTGCTCATCTGCGTAAACGTGCCTTAGGCATGCTGCAAGGAGGCATGAGGACTGCAGATGTGGCCAGGGCAATAAATTGCAATGTTCGTACTGTGAGACGCCTAAGACAGAGCTACAGGTAGACAGGACAGACAGCTGATTGTCCTCACAGTGGCAGACCACGTATAACAACACCTGCACATGATCGGTGCATATGAACATCACACCTGCGAGACAGGTACAGGATGACAACAACAACTTCCCGAGTTACACCAGGAATACACAATCCCTCCATCAGTGCTCAGACTGTCCGCAATAGGCTGAGGGAGGCTGGACTGGGGGCTTGTAGGCCCGTTGTAAGACAGGTCCTCACCAGACATCACCAGCAACAACGTCGCCTATGGGCACAAACCCACCGTCACTGGACCAGACAGGACTGGCAAAAAGTGCTCTTCATTGACGAGTTGCAGTTTTGCCTCCCCAGGGGTGATGGTCGGATTTGCGTTTATCGTTGAAGGAATGAGCGTTACACCCCGAAGACCTGTAATTCTGGAGCGGGATTCATTTGGAGGTAGAGAGTCCATCATGGTCTGGGGCGGCGTGTCACATAATCATTGGACTGAGCTTGTTGTCATTGCAGGCAATCTCAACGCTGTGCGTTACAGGGAAGACATGTGGTACCTCCCTCATGTGGTACCCTTCATGCAGGCTCTTCCTGACATGACCCTCCAGCATGACAATGCCACCAGCTATACTGCTCGTTTTGTGTGTGATTTCCTGCAAGACAGGAATGTCAGTGTTCTACCATGGCCAGCGAAGAGCCTGGATCTCATTCCCATTGAGCACGTATGGGACCTGTTGGATCGGAGGGTGAGGGCTAGGGCCATTCCCCCCAGAAATGTCCGGGAACTTGCAGGTGCCTTGGTGGAAGAGTGAGGTAACATCTCACAGCAAGAACTGGCAAATCTGGTGCAGTCCAAGAGGAGGAGATGCACTGCAGAACTTAATGCAGCTGGTGGCCACACCAGACACTGACTGTTACTTTTCATTTGTCCCATTATGGCACATTATTCAATTTCTGTTAGACACATGTCTGTGGAACCTGTTCAGTTTATGTCTCAGTTGTTGAATCTTATGTTCATACAAATATTTACACATGTTAAGTTTGCTGAAAATAAACGCAGTTGACAGTGAGAGGACGTTACTTTTACATCGTGGTGTGGTTCAGCTGGGTGGACAGGCAGATGGTGTGGGCAGAGATATGCCCTATGAAAACCCAGTGGACTTCTCGCATCATAATTCCCTCTCTCAATTCAATTTAAGGGCTTTAAACATATTTTAACATTGCCAAAGCAAGTTAACTATATAATAAACAATAAAAATGAACAGTAAACATTACACTCACAAAAGTTACAAAATAATAGACATTACAAATGTCGTATTATGTGCAAATAGTTTAAGTACAAAAGGGAAAAATAAATAAACATAAATATGGGTTGTATTTACAATGGTGTTTGTTCTTATGTCTCTGTCTTTCTGAATGACGGTGTGTTTCAAAGCTTTCGACTTACCTATCCTCTCTCCTGTCCCAGGTCAAAGGAGTGTATGAGAAGGTGGGTGAGGCGACAGAGACGGCCCTCACTACACTGGTGGAGAAGATGAACGTGTTCAAGACTGACGTGTCAGGCCTCAGCAAGGTGGAGCGCGCCGGCGCCTGCAACTCAGTAAGCAACGAGGGGGAAACACTGAGGGGATGGAACGTATCTGTCCATGGATGTTCAGGGTGTATTAGACATACAACATACTGCTTGCATATTCATAAACACTATTTAAATGTTGTCATCAAGTGATTTAAACAACTGGACAACAAGTTCAAAGAAAGTATGGTAGCTGGTACCTATTGGTTTTTAGCGCATGGGACAATCTCCACCTAGATTACCTCAATCCTCTATGGTGTGATACACTATTGTCCCCGAGGGGAAGTTTGACATGGACCATGGAGAGTGCTGCTGCTTCCACATAGATGCATAAAGAGGAAGGCCCCGCAAAAAATGGTCAGACTCCAGTCTCCCAAGTCATAGACTGTTCTCTCTGCTACCGCACGGCAAGCAGTACCGGAGCACCAAGTCTAGTCATAGACTGTTCTCTCTGCTACCACACAGCAAGCAGTACCGGAGCACCAAGTCTAGTCATAGACTGTTCTCTCTGCTACCACACAGCAAGCAGTACCGGAGCACCAAGTCTAGTCATAGACTGTTCTCTCTGCTACCACACAGCAAGCAGTACCGGAGCACCAAGTCTAGTCATAGACTGTTCTCTCTGCTACCGCACAGCAAGCGGTACCGGAGCGCCAAGTCTAGTCATAGACTGTTCTCTCTGCTACCACACAGCAAGCAGTACCGGAGCGCCAAGTCTAGTCATAGACTGTTCTCTCTGCTACTGCACGGCAAGCGGTACCGGAGCTCCAAGTCTAGTCATAGACTGTTCTCTCTGCTACCACACAGCAAGCAGTATCGGAGCGCCAAGTCTAGACTGTTCTCTCTGCTACCGCACGGCTAGCGGCACCGGAGCTCCAAGTCTAGTCATAGACTGTTCTCTCTGCTACCACACAGCAAGCAGTACCGGAGCACCAAGTCTAGTCATAGACTGTTCTCTCTGCTACCACACAGCAAGCAGTATCGGAGCACCAAGTCTAGTCATAGACTGTTCTCTCTGCTACCACACAGCAAGCAGTACCGGAGCACCAAGTCTAGGTCCAAAAGGCTCCTTAACAGCTTAACAAGCCCCCCCCCCCCCCCCCCCCCCCATTGAGAAGTGGTGTGTCTTTCCTTCTCTCTGGGTATGACCAATGACACTGTGACAGGAAGACACGAGAGAGAGACTAACTCCCTGTGTTCTTGTCAATGACCTGCGTTTTCAAGTTTTTCCACTGAACTCCATTCATATCCCAGCAGTCCCACAATGAGAAGAAAAAAAAACCCTGTCACAAGTCCTCAGAGGCTAGAGAGGATAATATTTAGACAAGCCGGGGGTTTATGAAGAGGTTAGCTAAACTTTCCAGCTCTCTGTTAGGGCTTTCAACAGGGGGAAAAGGAAGAGGTTTCCTACTAATGCACTAGTTGACGGTGAAGGATTTTTGAGGTGAAACTGTGTGTAACTATGTTCTGCCGTCACTAGATCGACTTGTACTCATGTTCCACGTCTTTTGTTTTTGTGATGGGACGAAGAGGAATTTTGGACCAGTGGCTGTCTTTCTGTGAGGACATCTGTCAAGTGTCTGAGTCCCCTGGCATCATGTCTCCAGGACATAACTGTCTGAGCTGGGAGGGAGGATCAGAGGGAGGGGAGAGGAGAAGGTAGGGATGGAGGGAGGGAGGGAGGGAGGGAGGGAGAGAGGGAGAGAGAGAGAGAGAGAGGGGAGAGGGAGAGAGAGGAGCTAGGGAGAAGGGATGTTGGGAGGGAGGCTGTGGGGGAAGGGTGGGAGGGGGAGAGGAGAAGGTAGGGATGGAGGGATGGAGAGGGAGAGGCTGGGGAGAAGGGATGTTGGGAGGGAGGCTGTGGGGGAAGGGTGGGAGAGGAGAAGGGAGGGAGGCTGGGGGGGAGGGGAGGGGTGAGGAGAAGGTAGGGATGGAGGGAGGGGGAGAGAGAGAGAGAGAGAGAAGGGAGGGAGGCTGGGGAGAAGGGATGTTGGGAGGGAGGCTGTGGGGGAAGGGTGGGAGAGGAGAGGAGAAGGTAGGGATGGAGGGAGGGGTGAGAGAGAGAGAAGGGAGGGAGGCTGGGAGAGAGAGAGAGAGAGAGAAGAGAGGGAGGCTGGGGAGAAGGGATGTTGGGAGGGAGGCTGTGGGGGAAGGGTGGGAGGGGGTTAGGAGAAGGTAGGGATGAAGGGGGAGTGGGAGGGAGAGAGAGAGAGAGAGAGAAGGGAGGGAGGGAGGGAGGCTGTGGGGAAAGGGTGGGAGGGAGAGCGGTGACAGTATGGGATGAAGGGAAGGGAATGGGAAACAGGGAGATGGAGATGCTGGGAGAGGAGAAGTAGATGATATTGTTTCTACCTGACTACCAGCCTGATAACTCACATAGCTGTGTAACTGGAGCCTGGGTGATCCCTACTGTTAATGCTCTATCAGAAGCCACTACACTATACAGCCATTTAAGATCCTTGCTATTTAGACTAACATGCTATATTCTCATGTATTTAAAGCAGTTGTTATTTGGCAGATGTTGAAGGGTGTGAAAGCAGGGCTGTGTTCCCTGGTAACTATACACTTCACTACAAGCTTAATTAAAGCCAAGTTGAGTTGTACCTTTTTCAAGGGTGTGTTTACACAGGCAGCCTAATTCTGATATTTATTTTTCTGAACTAATTGGTCTTTTGACCAATCGGATCAGCTCTTTTGCCAATAATTGTGCTACTTTTGTAAAGCCTAAGTGGTGTCAGGGTCCTCTGTAACATCAGAGGACCTTTATCGCTGAATCGTCTGTTGTCACTGGAGCTTCACAGACAGAGGGTCCTGTCTGGCCCACATTGATTCATATGTACACACAACTTGCCCAATTGTCTGTCTGGTGCCATTGGCTGAGTGTTCAGACAGGATGTTAGAGCACCATCAGGGTGTTTTCATTACGAACCAAACAGGGAAGTGCCTTAATTTGCTGCAAATTGTTTTCCGTTGCGAGGCAGTTAGCTACGGTGTAGAATAATGATTATACCCCAACAACAAACCTCCCAGTCCTTGTCCCCCACCTGGTCTGATAGACCCCTCCCTCCCTCCATCACAACAACACAGTCCAACCTCCCAGTCCTAGTCCCCCCACCTGGTCTGATAGACCCCTCCCTCCATCACAACAACACAGTCCAACCTCCCAGTCCTTGTCCCCCACCTGGTCTGATAGACCCCTCCCTCCCTCCATCACAACAACACAGTCCAACCTCCCAGTCCTAGTCCCCCCACCTGGTCTGATAGACCCCTCCCTCCATCACAACAACACAGTCCAACCTCCCAGTCCTAGTCCCCCCACCTGGTCTGATAGACCCCTCCCTCCCTCCATCACAACAACACAGTCCAACCTCCCCCTAGTCCCCCACCTGGTCTGATAGACCCCTCCATCACAACAACACAGTCCAACCTCCCAGTCCTAGTCCCCCACCTGGTCTGATAGACCCCTCCATCACAACAACACAGTCCAACCTCCCAGTCCTAGTCCCCCACCTGGTCTGATAGACCCCTCCCTCCCTCCATCACAACAACACAGTCCAACCTCCCAGTCCTAGTCCCCCCACCTGGTCTGATAGAGTCCAACCCCCTCCCTCCCTCCATCACAACAACACAGTCCAACCTCCAACCTCCCTGATAGACCCCTCCCTCCCTCCATCACAACAACACAGTCCAACCTCCCAGTCCCCCCCACCTGGTCTGATAGACCCCTCCCAGTCCATCACAACAACACAGTCCAACCTCCCAGTCCTAGTCCCCCACCTGGTCTGATAGACCCCTCCCTCCATCACAACAACACAGTCCAACCTCCCAGTCAAGAGTAGACATGGTGTTTGGTGTCTCATCCTTTATGGGTAGGTTCAGTTGGCTACATTGCGTGACGTTTCCCCCAAAAATGGTGTTCACCGTTCTTCAACAGCCTTTGTGGTACATGTGCTCCTGTTTGGTGGGTGTGGCCTGAGCAATATGGGTGTGGCCTGATCCATGTGGGTGTGACTGTCTGAAATTGCAAAACTCGTCCAGCCACGCCATATGGTAATTGCCCTCTTGTGCCACCATAATCAAGTTTTTCAACTGGTCGTTCAGTACAGTACTGTTTCCCGTTGAATTCAACGCTGCACGCCATTCTGTCATACTGAACCTCAGCTCATGTGTCAGCAGCCCAGCCAAGACTCCCTCCCCCGGACCCTCTTATTGAGCCCTATCCATTAGGTGTCAGCAGCCCAGCCAAGACTCCCTCTCCCGGACATCACCCTCTTATTGAGCCCTATCCATTAGGTGTCAGCAGCCCAGCCAAGACTCCCTCCCCCAGACCCTCTTATTGAGCCCTATCCATTAGGTGTCAGCAGCCCAGACAAGACTCCCTCTCCCGGACATCACCCTCTTATTGAGCCCTATCCATTAGGTGTCAGCAGCCCAGCCAAGACTCCCTCCCCCAGACATCACCCTCTTATTGAGCCCTATCCATTAGGTGTCAGCAGCCAGAGAAACCTCCCACTCTGTCTCCCACCTGGCCCATAAGAGCCCCCTTTATCACAACAACAACAACAACACAGCCAAGCCAGAGTCAAGCCCCCCAGTCCCCCACAGGTGCCCACTAACATGCCTGTCTGGAATATATTTCTTGGGCACCGGCTTACACTGACAGGTCCACAAACAAGCCCACTTAACCCGCTCTCTCGTCCTCCATCTCATCTGCCCCTCTCTCTCGCCCTCCATCTTATCTGCCCCTCTCTCTCGCCCTCCATCTCATCTGTCCTGCTCTCTCGCCCTCCATCTCATCTACCCCGCTCTCTCACCCTCCATCTCATCTGCCCCTCTCTCTCATCCCTCCATCTCATCTGCCCCTCTCTCATCCCTCCATCTCATCTGCCCCTCTCTCTCGTCCTCCATCTCATCTGCCCCTCTCTCTCGCCCTCCATCTCATCTGCCCCTCTCTCTCGCCCTCCATCTCATCTGCCCCTCTCTCTCGTCCTCCATCTCATCTGCCCCTCTCTCTCATCCCTCCATCTCATCTGCCCCTCTCTCTCATCCTCCATCTCATCTGCCCCTCTCTCTCGTCCTCCATCTCATCTGCCTCTCTCTCACCTCCATCTCATCTGCCCCTCTCTCTCGCCCTCCATCTCATCTGCCCCTCTCTCTCGTCCTCCATCTCATCTGCCCCTCTCTCTCGTCCTCCATCTCATCTGCCCCTCTCTCTCATCCCTCCATCTCATCTGCCCCTCTCTCTCATCCTCCATCTCATCTGCCCCTCTCTCTCGTCCTCCATCTCATCTGCCCCTCTCTCTCATCCCTCCATCTCATCTGCCCCTCTCTCTCATCCTCCATCTCATCTGCCCCTCTCTC
The DNA here is from genome assembly GCF_045791955.1 of Oncorhynchus clarkii lewisi. NCBI lineage: Eukaryota > Metazoa > Chordata > Actinopteri > Salmoniformes > Salmonidae > Oncorhynchus > Oncorhynchus clarkii. Next base: position 7,656,277 of record NC_092156.1, on the reverse strand, counting down.
TCATCCCTCCATCTCATCTGCCCCTCTCTCTCATCCTCCATCTCATCTGCCCCTCTCTCTCGTCCTCCATCTCATCTGCCTCTCTCTCACCTCCATCTCATCTGCCCCTCTCTCTCGTCCTCCATCTCATCTGCCCCTCTCTCTCATCCCTCCATCTCATCTGCCCCTCTCTCTCATCCTCCATCTCATCTGCCCCTCTCTCTCATCCCTCCATCTCATCTGCCCCTCTCTCTCATCCTCCATCTCATCTGCCCCTCTCTCTCGTCCTCCATCTCATCTGCCCCTCTCTCTCATCCCTCCATCTCATCTGCCCCTCTCTCTCATCCTCCATCTCATCTGCCCCTCTCTCTCATCCCTCCATCTCATCTGCCCCTCTCTCTCATCCTCCATCTCATCTGCCCCTCTCTCTCGTCCTCCATCTCATCTGCCTCTCTCTCACCTCCCTCTCTCTCACCTCCATCTCTCTCACCTCCCTCTCTCTCACCTCCCTCTCTCTCACCTCCCTCCATCTCACCTCCCTCTCTCTCTCACCTCCCTCCATCTCACCTCCCTCTCTCTCACCTCCCTCTCTCTCACCTCCATCTCATCTGCTCTCTCATCTGCCCCTCTCTCTCGCCCTCCATCTCATCTGCCTCTCTCTCTCCTCTCATCTGCCCCTCTCTCTCACCTCCCTCTCTCTCTCGCCCTCCCTCTCTCTCTCCTCCCTCTCTCTCACCTCCCTCTCTCTCTCCTCCATCTCTCTCTCTCCTCCCCCTCTCTCTCACCTCCCTCTCTCTCTCCTCACCTCCCTCTCTCTCTCCTCCCTCTCTCTCACCTCCCTCTCTCTCTCCTCGCCCTCCTCTCTCTCCTCCCTCTCTCTCACCTCCCTCTCTCTCTCCTCCCTCTCTCTCACCTCCCTCTCTCTCTCCTCCCTCTCTCTCTCCTGCCCCCTCTCTCTCACCTCCCTCTCTCTCTCCTCCCTCTCTCTCACCTCCCTCTCTCTCACCTCCCTCTCTCTCACCTCCCTCTCTCTCACCTCCATCTCTCTCACCTCCCTCTCTCTCACCTCCATCTCTCTCACCTCCCTCTCTCTCTCCTCCCCTCTCTCTCTCTCCTCCCTCTCTCTCTCCTCCCTCTCTCTCACCTCCCTCTCTCTCACCTCCCTCTCTCTCGCCCTCCATCTCATCTGCCCCTCTCTCTCACCTCCCTCTCTCTCACCTCTCTCTCTCTCTCTCTCTCTCTCTCTCTCTCTGTCTCTCTCTCCCTCTCTCTCTCTCTCTCTCTCTCTCTCTCTCTCTCTCTCTCTCTCCTCTCTCTCTCTCTGTCCCTCTCTCTCTCCCTCTCTCTCTCTGTCCCTCTCTCTCTCTCCTCTCTCTCTCCCTCTCTCCCTCTCTCCTCCCTCTCTCTCTCTCTCTCTCTCACTCTCTCTCTCTCTCACCTCCCTCTCTCTCTCTCTCTCTCTCTCTCTCTCTCTCTCTCTCTCCTCCCTCTCTCTCTCTCCCTCTCTCTCACCTCCTCTCTCTCTCCCTCTCTCTCTCTCTCTCTCTCTCTCTCTCTCTCTCTCTCTCTCTCTCTCTCTCTCTCCCTCTCTCTCTCTCTCTCTCTCTCTCTCTCTCTCTCTCTCTCTCTCCCTCTCTCTCTCTCTCTGTCCCTCTCTCTGTCCCTCTCTCTCACCTCTCTCTCACCTCCCTCTCTCTCACCTCCCTCTCTCTCACCTCCCTCTCTCTCACCTCCCTCTCTCTCACCTCCCCCTCTCTCTCACCTCTCTCTCTCTCTCACCTCTCTCTCTCTCTCCCTCTCTCTCACCTCCTCTCTCTCTCTCTCTCTCACCTCCCTCTCTCTCTCTCTCTCTCTCTCTCTCTCTCTCTCTCTCTCTCTCTCTCTCTCTCTCTCTCTCTCTCTCTCTCCTACCAGGTGATCAGACAGCTGATGAAGAAAGAGTTTACTCTGGAGTTCTCTCGGGACCGCAAGTCCATGTCTGTGTACTGTACCCCCACCAACAAAACAGGCTCTGGGTGCAAGATGTTCATCAAGGTACACACACACACACACACAGACACACACACAGACACACAGACAGACAGACACACACACACACAGACACACAGACACACAGACAGACAGACAGACAGACAGACAGACACACACACACACAGACAGACAGACACACACACACACAGACACACAGACACACAGACACACAGACAGACAGACAGACAGACAGACAGACAGACACCTCAATCAACAGATCAACCGAATGTGACTATGCATTTTCTCTATAAGCCAGAGTGGGAGAGGAGCTTGGATGTCCATTGTGACCTTTTGACCCCTCTAACACAGACACACACATACAGACAGACACACATACTGACACACGCGCGCACACACACACACACACACTAAATATATATCTATATCCCGCCCACCCCTCCACTCCCACAGGGTGCCCCAGAGAGTGTGATGGAGCGTTGCCAGTACCTGCGTGTTGGCACAGGGAAGGTGGCGCTGACCATGCCCCTGAAAGAGCAGCTCACCTCCCTGATCAGGGACTGGGGCACGGGCAGGGACACGCTGAGATGCCTGGGCATGGCTACACGGGACTCGCCACCTAGACAACAGGACATGGATCTGGAGAACTCCACCAAGTTTGCTGAGTATGAGGTCAGTCAGAGACGAACAAGAAGCTGGGTGAATGCCAGACTCGTGGGCAGACTAGGCAAGGAGATTACTCACTCAAAAAAGCAAAGAATGTTGTTGTGTTTAAAAAAAAAAGTTGAACTGGTTCCTGTTGGGAAAGACCATCCACATTGAAAGAATGGATAACGATCATCATATTTGAAATGGTTTAGTTCTACGGTGACGCCGGTCATCGATCCTTCGCTACATCCAGGTTGTATTTGAATGCTTGACTGGGTGTTTGACGTTTATCCATCTTGTGCTTACTGGTTCATTCTACTGTCTTTCCCCTCTACCCTTCCCTCCACTCTTGCTCTCTCGCTCCTCCTCGTCCTCCTCTGTCTCTCGCTCCTCCTCGCTCCTCCTCTGTCTCTCGCTCCTCCTCCTCGTCCTCCTCTGTCTCTCGCTCCTCCTCCTCGTCCTCCTCTGTCTCTCGCTCCTCCTCGTCCTCCTCTGTCTCTCGCTCCTCCTCGTCCTCCTCTGTCTCTCGCTCCTCCTCTGTCTCTCGCTCTACCTCTCTCCCCAGACGGGCCTAACGTTCGTTGGCTGTGTGGGTATGCTGGACCCGCCCAGGAAGGAGGTGATTGGTTCCATCCAGCTGTGCGCCGAGGCTGGCATCCGTGTCATCATGATCACCGGGGACAACAAGGGCACGGCCGTGGCCATCTGCCGACGCATCGGTATCTTCGGCGAGGATGAGGATGTAGTGGGCAAGGCCTACACGGGCCGAGAGTTTGATGACCTGCCCATAGACTCCCAGAGAGACGCTGTGAAGAGGGCACGGTGCTTTGCCCGCGTGGAGCCTGCCCACAAGTCTAAGATTGTGGGCTTCCTGCAGTCGTTTGATGAGATCACTGCCATGGTGAGAAGAGGGTTGACACACAGCTCCTACCCTAGTCCTTTAACTGCATGGCTGTGGGAGCTCAGCGCCTCATTTCATTATAATCCTGACTTGATCTAGATTAATATTGACTTTATTTTATTATAATCCTGACTTGATCTAGATTAATATTGACTTTATTTTATTATAATCCTGACTTGATCTAGATTAATATTGACTTTATTTTATTATAATCCTGACTTGATCTAGATTAATATTGACTTTATTAATCCTGATCTAGATTAATATTGACTTTATTTTATTATAATCCTGACTTGATCTAGATTAATATTGACTTTATTTTAATATTGACTTGATCTAGATTAATATTACCTTATAATCCTGACTTGATCTAGATTAATATTGACTTTATTTTATTATAATCCTGACTTGATCTAGATTAATATTGACCTTATAATAATCCTGACTTGATCTAGATTAATATTGACTTTATTTCATTATAATCCTGACTTGATCTAGATTAATATTGACCTTATTTCATAATAATCCTGACTTGATCTAGATTAATATTGACTTTATTTAATTATAATCCTGACTTGATCTAGATTAATATTGATCTTGTTTCATTGGTTTGCAAATTAATAAATTAATTCATAGATATGTTCGAGCTAATTCTTTGGATAAATCACTTCTGGGCCAATCTAATTCTGACTTGCCTTGACAATGTAAGAGTTCTGTGATAGATCAACTTTCCAAACTCATGTCTGTATAACATCTTATTAACCCATAAGAGTCTAACCCTATTAAATAAAGAAATGATTCAATATTCCTCCCTCTCTCCACAGACTGGTGATGGGGTGAATGACGCGCCAGCCCTGAAGAAGGCAGAGATTGGCATTGCCATGGGCTCGGGCACAGCTGTGGCGAAGTCAGCATCTGAGATGGTTCTGTCTGACGATAACTTCTCTACCATCGTGGCGGCTGTGGAGGAGGGCAGGGCCATCTACAACAACATGAAGCAGTTCATACGATACCTCATCTCCTCCAACGTGGGAGAGGTCGTCTGGTAAGCACTGACGCATGCACTGCACACACACACACACACACATATGTTTTACTATCCTTGTGGGGACCTAAAATTGATTACCATTCAAAATGCTATTTCCCCTAACATTAACCATGCAGTGTTGTCTCTTGTGTGTTTTTTTGTCCTATATTTATATTGAATTTATTTATTTTTTTGGAATTATCCCAGGCCCCCGTCCCCGCAGGAGGCCTTTTGGTAGGCCGTCATTGTAAATAAGAATTTGTTCTTAACTGACTTGCCTAGTTAAATCAAATTAAATTAACATTTTACCCTGAACCTAGCCCCTAAAATAGCCGTTTGTCCTCGTGAGGACCTGGGAAATGTCCTTGTTTTACTCTCCTTGTTGGGTCTGGGGGATTTCCAGTATCCATGACGATAGTAATGCAAGCCCACCACATCAGACAGACACACATACGTCGTCCAGACTCCTAACCAGAGTTCTCAGGAATACTGACTCTGGTCTTTATGTCTTTCTGATGTGTTTTTCCCCCCTCGCTGTCTGGAAGCATCTTTTTGACGGCCATCTTGGGTCTTCCTGAGGCTCTGATCCCGGTCCAGTTGCTGTGGGTCAACCTGGTGACAGATGGTCTCCCTGCGACTGCCCTGGGCTTCAACCCCCCAGACCTGGACATCATGGACAAGCCGCCCCGCAACCCCAAGGAGCCCCTCATCTCTGGGTGGCTGTTCTTCAGATACCTGGCCATCGGAGGTGAGACACTGTCTGGTCTACTGGACACTGGTTAGAATACATCGGCAGCTCATTCAGACTCTCTTGTATCCGTAATGTATTCTTGTGAGCTATAATCATTAGTTTCATGCTAGCTACTTAAAGATTATCCATTGGGGATTAAATCATGATGGACTTGGATCTCACTGTTGCTGGGTCTCTGTCTGACTGTGTGTCCTTGCAGGGTATGTTGGTCTGGGCACGGTGGGTGCTGCCACCTGGTGGTACTTGTTTGATGATGAAGGTCCTCACGTGTCCTTCTACCAGCTGGTGAGTGGAAACAAACATACCATTACAAAGACTTCACTAGGGCCTTATTCATTAGACACCAAGTGGAAGAAAACAGACTGAAACAGGGAGGGACTGTCCAATGAGAAACTGGTTTGCTACAGTGTGTCCTAATGAGTACAGTAAGACCTAGTATTGAATATGTATTAGGATCCCCATTAGTCTTCCTAAGGTCCAAACAGGGTTAAAACAATGACATCTCAACAAAACAACAGCCTACATACATAAAAACACAACATTATAAAGTCATTATTACATTTTAACTCTATTACAAAGTAACAATATAACTGTGTGTGTGTGTGTGTGTGTGTGTGTGTGTGTGTGTGTGTGTGTGTGTGTGTGTGTGTGTGTGTGTGTGTGTGTGTGTGTGTGTGTGTGTGTGTGTGTGTGTGTGTGTGTGTGTGTGTGTGTGTGTGTGTGTGTGTGTGTGTGTGTGTTTGAGAGAGAGATTGTCTCTCTTCACGGTCCGCGTTATACCGTTTATCTGTTGTTGTTTTTTAAAATCTGATTTTACTGATAGTTTGAGTTAATTGATATGGAAGAGTTCCATGAGGTCATATCTTATCTCTGCCGCCCCTAGAAAAGTTCTGGTGGAAAGTCACTTTTGAATCACCTCGTGTGTGTGTGTGTGTCTGTTTTCAGACCATAGTGCTTTATCACGTAGGACTGATCTGGACTGGATTTGGCTGTTCTTATGGTCAGCCCCAGGTTACCCCATCAGCTGTTTGCCGTGACGACGGTCTCTAGGGGTCATACAAACAGAGCAATAGAATTGGAGGAGAATGAGACATGTGGTCTGAGAGAAGGAAGAAGAATGTCAGAGAAACAGGAAGAATAATGTTAGAGAAACAGGAAGAATAATTTCAGAGAAACAGGAAGAAGAATGTTAGAGAAACAGGAAGAAGAATGTTAGAGAAACAGGAAGAAGAATTTCAGAGAAACAGGAAGAAGAATTTCAGAGAAACAGGAAGAAGAATGTTAGAGAAACAGGAAGAAGAATGTTAGAGAAACAGGAAAAAGAATGTTAGAGAAACAGGAAGAAGAATGTTGGAGAAACAGGAAGAAGAATGTTGGAGAAACAGGAAGAAGAATGCTAGAGAAACAGGAAGAACAGGAGAGGAGGAGGAGGAGAGGAACTGAGTCCAAGGGTCTCCTGCAGCTGCTGTGGGGTTCGGATCTGATCTGGGACTCAACACAGCCTGTCTCAGGGGGGTTAGGTCACTTCCTGTGGACACAGCACACATTCACACACACTGTGTTCTCCGAATGTTCTGATCATTTACTTGTGGGAAGTCAGTCAAGTTCATCTAAGACCATGTAAGAAACTTTGGAATAATACTCAAGAGTATAATTCATGTATCTACAGTGCATCTGACTCCTTGACTTTTTCCACATTTTGTTCAATTAAAGCCTTATTCTAAAATATATTACATTGTCCCCCCCCCCCCTCAATCTACACACAATACTCCATAATGACAAAGCAAAAACCGTTTTTGAGAAATTTTAGCAAATGTTTAAAAAATATATATTAAAAAAAATCAGCGGAAATATCACATTTACATAAGTATTCAGACCCTTTACTCAGTACTTTGTTGAAGCACCTTTGGCAGCGATTACAGCCTCGAGTCTTCTTGGGTATGATGCTACAAGCTTGGCACACCTGTATTTGGGGAGTTTATCCCATTCTTCTCTGCAGATCCTCTCAAGCTCTGTCAGGTTGGGTGGAGAATGTCGCTGCACAGCTATTTTCAGGTCTCTCCAGAGATGTTCGATCGGGTTCAAGTCCGGGCTCTGGTGTAACTGAGTCAGGTTTGTAGACGTCCTTCCTTGCACACACCTTATCAGTTCTGCCCAGACATTTTCTATAGGATTGAGGTCAGGGCTTTGTGATGACCACTCCAATACCTGGACTTTGTTGTCCTTAAGCCATTTTGCCACAACTTTAGAAGTGTGCTTGGGGTCATTGTCCATTTGGAAGACCCATTTGCGAACAAGCTTTAACTTCCTGAATGATGTCTTGAGATGGGCCACTCAAAGACATTCATATACTTGTCTAGAAGCCACTCCTGTGTTGTCTTGGCTGTGTGCTTAGGGTCGTTGTCCTGTTGAAAGGTGAACCTTTGCCCCAGTCTGAGGTCCTTAGCACTCTGGAGCAGGTTTTCATCAAAGATCTCGCTGTACTTTGCTCCATTCATCTTTCCCTCGATCCTGACTAGTCTCCCAGTCTCTGCCACTGAAAAGCATCCCCACAGCATGATGCTGCCTCCACCATGCTTCACCGTAGAGATGGTGCCAGGTTTCCTCCAGATGTGACACTTTGGCATTCAGGCCAAAGACTTCAATCTTGGTTTCATCAGACCTGAGAATCTTGTTTCTCATAATCTGAGAGTCCTTCAGGTGCCTTTCGGCAAACTCCAAGTGGGCTGTCATGTGCCTTTTACTGAGGAGTGGCTTCTGTCTGGCCACTCTACCATAAAGGCCTAAATTGGTGGAATGCAGCAGAGATGGTTGTCCTTCTGGAAGGTTCTCCCATCTCCACTGAGGTACTCTAGCGCTCATTGAGTGACCATCAGATTCTTGGCCAGTTTGGCCAGGAGGCCAGCTTCCCCAGATCTGTGCCTCGACACAATCCTGTCTCGGAGCTCTACGGACAATTCCTTCGACCTCATGGCTTGGTTTTTGCTCTGACATGCACTGTCAACTGTGGGACCTTGTATAGACAGGTGTGTTGCCTTTCCAAATCATGTCCAATCAATTACATTTTACCACAGGAGGACTCCGAGTTGTAGAAACATCTCAAGGATGATCAGTGGAAACAGGATGCACCCGAGCTCAATTTCGAGTTTCATAGCAAAGGGTCTGAATACTTGTGTAAATAAGGTATGTCTGCTTTTTTTATATATATATATATATATATATATATATTTTATATATATATATATATATATATATATATATATTTTATATATATATATATATATATATATTTTATATATATATATATATATATATTTTATATATATATATATATATATATATATATATATTTTATATATATATATATATATATATATATATATATATATATATATATATATATATATATATATTATATATATATATATATTTTATATATATATATATATATTTTATATATATATATTTTATATATATATATATATATATATATATATATATATATATTTTATATATATATATATATATTTTATATATATATATATATTTTTATATATATATATATATATATATATATATATATATATATATATATATATATATATATATATTATATATATATATATAAAAAAAAATATATATATATATATATATACACATTTGCAAGAATTTCTAAAAAAACAATTTTCGCTTTGTCATTATGGGATATTGATGAGGAACATGTTTTAATTGAATCCATTTTAGGATGACAAAATGTGTGGGGGGGAAATCAAGAGGTCTGAATACTATCCGAATGCACTGTATATGGGGTGGCAGGGTAGCCTAGTGGTTAGAGTGTAGGGGCGGCAGGTAGCCTAGTGGTTAGAGTGTAGGGGCGGCAGGGTAGCCTAGTGGTTAGAGTGTTGGACTAGTAACCGGAAGGTTGCAAGTTCAAACCTCCCTACCTGACAAGGCACAAATCTGTCGTTCTGCTCCTGAACAGGCAGTTAACCCACTGTTCCTAGGCCGTCATTGAAAGTAAGAATTTTTTCTTAACTGACTTGCCTAGTTAAATAAAGGTAAAAATATATATTTTTTTTAAATATAGAATTGAAGAGAATGAAGTTGAACGGTGCAGCACAAAGCCCATTCTACTGTGCTGTCATGTAATGTTTCTGTTGTCTATATGCTGTGAAGCCCGCTCACCTTTGTCCTCTCTCTCCACACAGAGGCACTTTATGCAGTGCTCGGAGGACAACCTCATGTTCCAGGGCATCGACTGTGAGGTGTTCGAGTCTCGTTTCCCCACCACCATGGCCCTGTCCGTGCTGGTCACCATAGAGATGTTCAACTCCCTCAACAGGTCAATCAGCAGCCTCTACTACTTAGAGGGAACATCGCTATATGATTGTATGTACAGTTGATGTCGGAAGTTTACCTACACTTAGGCTGGAGTCATTAAAACTAGTTTTTAAACCACTCCACAAATTTCTTGTTAACAAACTAGTTTGTTGCCAAAACTATAGTTTTTTAACAAGAAAATTGTGGAGTGGTTGAGAAACAGGTTGGAGTAATTTCAAACTCAAGTGTAGGTAAACTTCCGACAACAACTTTATAAGCCTTTTATAAGTACAGTGTATTCTATTTGCTTTAATGATAGCATAGCCTACAGTCACATCCATGTTACTATGGTTATGACTGTTTTCCCACAGCGTCAGCATGTTATTTCTGGGTAGTTGGAAGGCATCAGGCCTATTTCCACATCTCGAACATGGAGAGATATCATCGTGGTGTTTTGTGATGGAGGGAGGTAGGGAAAAGTCTGACTCTCTCTCTGCCAGGGTTTCCTATGGAGTAGCCCTGTCAGAAGCTACCCACAAACCCATAGGCCTAATCTCTCTCTCTCTCTCTCTCTCTCTCTCTCTCTCTCTCTCTCTCTCTCTCTGTCTCTCTCTGTCTCTGTCTCTCTCTGTCTCTCCCTTTCTCTCCCTTTCTCTCTGTCTCTCTCTCTGTCTCTCTCTCTGTCTCTCTCTCTGTCTCTCTCTCTGTCTCTCTGTCTCTCTGTCTCTCTCTCTCTGTCTCTCTGTCTCTCTGTCTCTCTGTCTCTCTGTCTCTCTCTCTCTGTCTCTCTCTATCTCTCTCTATCTCTCTCTCATGAGTAGGAAACATTTCTTTGGGAAGGAAATATTATTATTAACAGTTCTAGGGTCAGTAAAAAAAAGTAAATAGTGGTTCATTTCTCCAAAACGAGACACTGTATAATTGACCGATGGAGCACATTAAGTTGCCGTTGGATCGGGAAGCCTGAACTCCATCCATATGATGTACGATGAATATCACCATAGTAACAGATGAGGAAGGAACACGTTCATGGAAGAGACGTTTGGGTTAAAGTACAGAATAACTATTTACATTTGAAAGTGGAATATATTAAGCGGTCAGTCCATTCATGTGTTGCTGTTCTAGATACAGTAATATTATTTAATATTTGCCATTTAGCAGATACTATTACTCAAAGTGACAGTTAATGATACTATTACTCAAAGTGACAGTTAATGATACTATTACTCAAAGTGACAGTTAATGATACTATTACTCAAAGTGACAGTTAATGATACTATTACTCAAAGTGACAGTTAATGATACTATTACTCAAAGTGACAGTTAATGATACTATTACTCAAAGTGACAGTTAATGATACTATTACTCAAAGTGACAGTTAATGATACTATTACTCAAAGTGACAGTTAATGATACTATTACTCAAAGTGACAGTTAATGATACTATTACTCAAAGTGACAGTTAATGATACTATTACTCAAAGTGACAGTTAATGATACTATTACTCAACGTGACAGTTAATGATACTATTACTCAAAGTGACAGTTAATGATACTATTACTCAAAGTGACAGTTAATGATACTATTACTCAAAGTGACAGTTAATGATACTATTACTCAAAGTGACAGTTAATGATACTATTACTCAGTGACAGTTAATGATACTATTACTCAAAGTGACAGTTAATGATACTATTACTCAAAGTGACAGTTAATGATACTATTACTCAAAGTGACAGTTAATGATACTATTACTCAAAGTGACAGTTAATGATACTATTACTCAAAGTGACAGTTAATGATACTATTACTCAAAGTGACAGTTAATGAGTGCGTTCATTTTTACACCTGGGTGATCCCTGGAATTGAACCCTGGTGTTGCTAGTGCCATGCTCGACCAACTGGGCCACACGGGACCAGCATATCAGACCTGGTACATCTGTAGTGTCCTGTAGACCATGTTTTGCCAGGTCTGGGATCAGTAGTTGTTGTAATGTGACCCCTCCTCCTCTGTAGTGTAATCTTTGTCCTGTAGACCATGTTTCGCTGCCCAGGTCTGGGATCAGTAGTTGTTGTAATGTGACCCCTCCTCCTCTGTAGTGTAATCTTTGTCCTGTAGACCATGTTTCGCTGCCCAGGTCTGGGATCAGTAGTTGTTGTAATGTGACTCCTCCTCCTCTGTAGTGTAATCTTTGTCCTGTAGACCATGTTTCGCTGCCCAGGTCTGGGATCAGTAGTTGTTGTAATGTGACTCCTCCTCCTCTGTAGTGTAATCTTTGTCCTGTAGACCATGTTTCGCTGCCCAGGTCTGGGATCAGTAGTTGTTGTAATGTGACTCCTCCTCCTCTGGACCCTAGTCTGTCAGAGAACCAGTCCATGATCAGGATGCCTCCGTGGGTCAACTTCTGGCTGCTGGGAGCAATATTCCTCTCCATGTCCCTCCACTTCCTCATCCTCTACGTTGAGCCGTTGCCTGTGAGTACAGTGTGTGTGTGTATATATACAGTCTCTGTCCATCGGGTTGGCTGTCTCTGTCTGTCGGCAAGAGTATGATTTATTGTGTATACCTCTCACTTTCTGTCGCTCTCTTTCTCTCTCTCTCTCTCTCTCTGACCTCTCTCTCTCTCTCTGATCGCTTGCTCTCTCTCTCTGATCTCTCTCTCTCTCTCTCTCTCTCTCTCTCTCTCTCTCTCTCTCTCTCTCTCTCTCTCTCTCTCTCTCTCTCTCTCCCTCCCTCTCTATGACCTCTCCCTCTCTATGACCTCTCCCTCTCTCTGACCTCTCCCTCTCTCTGACCTCTCCCTCTCTCTGACCTCTCTCTATCTAGCTGATCTTCCAGGTGATCCCTCTGACCTGGTGCCAGTGGATCGTGGTCCTAAAGATATCATTTCCTGTCATCCTATTGGACGAGGCCCTCAAGTACATCTCCCGCAACCACTTAGACGGTACAACTCACAGTGTCTAAAATGAGCTTCCTGTAGAGGAATGTGATTGTTTGGTTTCCATAGAGACTGTAACGGGGCTTTGGTGAGACAACAGAGTTAAGGATAGCTTCTCTTCTAGGGCTTACTGGAAAAATTCCCCAAAGTGACGGTTTCTTGCTTTCCCCTCTTTTTCTGCATTCTTTATTCAGCCTAAACACTCTCCTCTCTTCTTCTAGAAAATGTATTCTTTCCTTAGTCTTTTCTTCCCCTCTGCTTCCTCCTTCCACCTCTCGGAATGTACATATTTAGCTAAAACCTGCTAGGTTTTGGACTTAGCTATATATTTTTTGTTAGTTTCCATTAGTTTTTCTGGCTCCGGGTTAAGCACTATGCATGGACACATCCATGTACTGTAGACGTTCATGTGGTATTATTATTGATGTTGTGTTTCTCCTCCCCAACAGACAACGACGACAAGAAGTACAGGAACAGGCAGCTAAAATATTAAGACTCTCTCTCTCACACACACACACACACACACACACACACACACGTAGGCCCAGGAAAGCGTGATGAAAACTACAAAACACACCCAGGACTTAAAACCTTTCCACTCATCGCTTTTGACTCTGTACAGTAACATAGTGGTGCAATAGGTAGACCATGGAGAGAGCGAGAGATGGGTAGGAGGAGAGCGGGGAATTGTGATGTCTACACACCGAGAGAGAGAGAGAGAGAGGGGCATAACCTGGAGGCTACAGACAGACTTGATGGTACCAACAACAGACAGAGACTGACATGCAGGAGAAGATACTACCAAGATGAACCACGCTGCTCGGCCTGAGGTGTCGGCCCACCCCCCATGCCAGATGTCTGTGGCAGACTGTTCTGGGTGTATCCAGTACTCATGTGTCCATCCCACCCCATATAAACCCCTCGGTCTGCCAAGGTTTCTGTCATTCAGATCCACAGTATTATCAGTGGTCTGTGCTGCTCTGCCAGGGTCATGGTAGTCAGACCATCACACTGTAACTACTCTCTTTTCCTTTCCTCCCTCTTTCTCTTCCTCTACATCATTTCCTCCCTCTTTCTCTTCCTCTACATCCTTCCCTCCCTCTTTCTCTTCCTCTACATCCTTCCCTCCCTCTTTCTCTTCCTCTACATCCTTCCCTCCCTCTTTCTCTTCCTCTACATCCTTCCCTCCCTCTTTCTCTTCCTCCTTTTCCTTCCCTCCCTCTTTCTCTTCCTCCTTTTCCTTCCCTCCCTCTTTCTCTTCCTCCTTTTCCTCCCTCCCTCTTTCTCTTCCTCCTTTCTCTTCCTCTACATCCTTCCCTCCCTCTTTCTCTTCTTCTACATCCTTCCCTCCCTCTTTCTCTTCCTCATTTTCCTCCCCTCCCTCTTTCTCTTCCTCATTTTCCTTCCTCTACATCCTTCCCTCCCTCTTTCTCTTCCTCCTTTTCCTTCCCTCCCTCTTTCTCTTCCTCCTTTTCCTTCCCTCCCTCTTTCTCTTCCTCCTTTCTCTTCCTCTACATCCTTCCCTCCCTCTTTCTCTTCTTCTACATCCTTCCCTCCCTCTTTCTCTTCCTCATTTTCCTCCCCTCCCTCTTTCTCTTCCTCCTTTTCCTTCCTCTACATCCTTCCCTCCCTCTTTCTCTTCCTCCTTTTCCTTCCCTCCCTCTTTCTCTTCCTCCTTTTCCTTCCCTCCCTCTTTCTCTTCCTCCTTTTCCTTCCCTCCCTCTTTCTCTTCCTCCTTTTCCTTCCCTCCCTCTTTATCTTCTTCCTTTTCTTTCCCTTCTCTCTTTCTCTTCACATGGACATCTGCTTGCTGTATATTGAGCTGATTTCTGCTGTTTGGCTCTGATTTTGTCCTCTCCTCTCTCTTATATCGCTCTCCCTCTCTTCTTTCCCTCTCTTCTCTCCCTTTCTCCCTTCTCTCTGTTGAAGAGGCAGGCAGGCATCTTTGGGCCTGAGTTGTGACTCATTCAGCTTTGGGCAGTGTAGTGTAGGCCTCTATCTCCTGAATGTGTGAATAGCTTTCTGCTGCTTAGCTGCTACTGGGGGAGCCGGGGTCAGACCAGAGACAAGCCAACCAAGGTGAAATGATTTCTCCACCCACTGAGTTCAAACCCACTCTGGCCAGACTATTGTGACAAGCCCATCCAGCCTCACAGCCAACCTTCAGCCCTCTTCCCATGTCCATTCCAGAAGAACTCTGTTCCTTAATCACAGCTGTAGCTGTAGAGTACTACTCGTACGACTGTAGCTGTAGAGTGCTACTCGTACGGCTGTAGCTGTAGAGTGCTACTCGTACGACTGTAGCTGTAGAGTGCTACTCGTACGGCTGTAGCTGTAGAGTGCTACTCGTACGGCTGTAGCTGTAGAGTGCTACTCGTACGGCTGTAGCTGTAGAGTGCTACTCGTACGGCTGTAGCTGAAGAGTGCTACTCGTACGGCTGTAGCTGAAGAGTGCTACTCGTACGGCTGTAGCTGAAGAGTGCTACTCGTACGGCTGTAGCTGTAGAGTGCTACTCGTACGGCTGTAGCTGTAGAGTGCTACTCGTACGGCTGTAGCTGTAGAGTGCTACTCGTACGGCTGTAGCTGTAGAGTGCTACTCGTACGGCTGTAGCTGTAGAGTGCTACTCGTACGGCTGTAGCTGTAGAGTGCTACTCGTACGGCTGTAGCTGTAGAGTGCTACTCGTACGGCTGTAGCTGAAGAGTGCTACTCGTACGGCTGTAGCTGTAGAGTGCTACTCGTACGGCTGTAGCTGTAGAGTGCTACTCGTACGGCTGTAGCTGTAGAGTGCTACTCGTACGGCTGTAGCTGTAGAGTGCTACTCGTACGGCTGTAGCTGTAGAGTGCTACTCGTACGGCTGTAGCTGTAGAGTGCTACTCGTACGGCTGTAGCTGTAGAGTGCTACTCGTACGGCTGTAGCTGTAGAGTGCTACTCGTACGGCTGTAGCTGTAGAGTGCTACTCGTACGGCTGTAGCTGCACAAAAAAATACTTCTGCTTTGGGGAAAGGATGCTTAGAGGAGGGTGAGGAGGAGAATTTACAAGCAAGGTAGCTGAATTGGCTAGCCTTCATAGAGGTATATCAGAGACCTTTGTCTCCCACACATAAGAACATGCACACATGTCAATCATGTCAAGACTCTTAACACTCCCAACATGCTGTACTTCCACTTAAGGTCAAATAATCAAACACTTGTTTACACTGTTAACCCCATCCTAGCCCTTTTTAGTTTTGATATTAATGAATAGGAATAACACCCCGTCAGTATCCTTAAAGAATGTCCAGTAAGACAAGTTGACTCCAGCTCATCTGCCTGATCTTTGTGCTGCTACTGCCAATGCTTTTTGCTTTTACAGGTTATCTATTTGTGTATTGTTTTTAAAACCAGTAATAATGGCGTATTTGACTGAATGAATCTAGGAGGTTTTGGATTGTGTTTTTAGCTCTTGTTTTTTTTGGTGGGGGGGTTCGCTGTGGAACCGTGTTGTGTGGGCTGAGGCCAGTGGGATAGCTGGAGGGAAGAAGACTCTAATCAGTGTCTCGTCCATACTGAGCCTCCATACTAAGCCTCCATACTAAGCCTCCATACTAAGCCTCCATACTGAGCCTCCATACTGAGACACCTTTTTATAGGGCATCCTTGGTTAGAGCACCAATGGACTGGTCTTGGGTCAGTCCTATCACTCCAGATCAGACGAGTTCTGACCACGTCAGTTTCGATTTCATCGAAGAACAGCGTAGCCTACAGTTGTAACAGTTGCAAAGAAAGACCGGCTCTTAAAGGTGAGACAACCAGTTAACGACAACCAGTTAACGACAACCAGTTAACTCTTTAGCCAGTTAACGACAACCAGTTAACAACAACCAGTTAACTCTTTAGCCAGTTAACGACAACCAGTTAACTCTTTAGCCAGTTAACGACAACCAGTTAACTCTTTAGACAGTTAACGACAACCAGTTAACTCTTTAGCCAGTTAACGACAACCAGTTAACGACAACCAGTTAACGACAACCAGTTAACGACAACCAGTTAACGACAACCAGTTAACTCTTTAGCCAGTTAACGACAACCAGTTAACTCTTTAGCCAGTTAACGACAACCAGTTAACGACAACCAGTTAACTATTTAGCCAGTTAACGACAACCAGTTAACGACAACCAGTTAACTCTTTAGCCAGTTAACGACAACCAGTTAACTTTTTAGCCAGTTAACGACAACCAGTTAACTCTTTAGCCAGTTAACGACAACCAGTTAACTCTTTAGCCAGTTAACGACAACCAGTTAACTCTTTAGCCAGTTAACGACAACCAGTTAACGACAACCAGTTAACTCTTTAGCCAGTTAACGACAACCAGTTAACGACAACCAGTTAACGACAACCAGTTAACGACAACCAGTTAACGACAACCAGTTAACGACAACCAGTTAACGACAACCAGTTAACTCTTTAGCCAGTTAGCCCGTTACACACAACACAGCGTTGAGCTTAGTGTAGAGAGTCAAGATCTAGAACACTGTAGACACGCTTGGTTTCATCAAGGAAATGTATACCAAGGTGATGCAGAAGCGCTTTCTAGTGTATCTATTGGCTTATCAGTGGCAGAAGGCTTCAGGACCGCTGGTGTGCTTCCTAGCTGGTCCTCAGCCCCAGATCATGATAGTACTCAGGCTGTCCAGCAGTGATGTGGGTTTGTACAGTATCTTGTTGTTTATTTACTACTGAATCCTTGAACTTTGTACAGCAAAACGAGAAAGAACGATCGCATGGATACTTTGTTACTGTAATTAATAACCTATACTGTATATTATGACTTTTTCTGATAACTTACATGACATCAAGAGAGAACCAACTGCAAGAAACTATTTCAGTTTTACTTTCAGCGCATCTAAGGATCTCCATTTTCTTGTCGACTAGAAAAAGGTTTTATTTATCATTTCTGTTGTTTTTTTACGGTTGCTAGGAGAGAAGAAAATTACTAAAATAAACAAATAATCTTCATAATGACCATGAGAATAATAATTTTGATGATTAAATAATTAATTTCAATGATAGTAATTTGGTTTAAGAATGTTTGATGAGCACTTCTAAGTTAATTATGTCTTTACACAGGGTGATGAGCACTTCTAAATTAATTATGTCTTTACACAGGGTGATGAGCAGGGATGAATCTTGGGTAATGAAGCTTTATGTGCGTTGAAAGGCTTGGTGTGACTACAGGCTCCAGAGACCCCCCCCCCCCCGTTAGTCATTTGGGTCACAGTTAGGAAGGTGGTCCTCTTCTAACCATGGTACGCTTCGATAGCCTGGTCCTAGATCTGTTTGTGCTGTCTTGCAAAGTTTCCAATTGACAACGACCATAACAGTTGACTTGACCATAGAAACAGATCTGCGACCGTCAGGCTAACGGTTGGCATCTTGTGCTCTGATAAATTAGCCACCCCATGTGCGCATTATCAATCAGGTAGTCACCAATCTAGAGTTGGCTCTGCTCCCATTGGACCATTCTCCCTGTCAACCAATAGGAAACATTTACAAGCCTCTGGAGCCTGAATCGCACCACTCAGAAATAAAGGATTTTCTTTATTGCCTTGTTAATATTAAATGTGGACACAATTTTATATGTGACAAATACATGGAAATAAAGATTATTTATCTTATTTATTTAGAGAGGTTTGTTTCCTTTTGCAATACTATATGTTGAATGCGGTTGGTTGAGTTTGGTTGTTTTAAAGAACATTTCATGGGGAGACGAACAAGATCTGTACTCTATCTGTTCAGTATAAGTTTGGTTCTTCGATATTACGTGTGTACGGCAAAGTGATAGTGCCTGAATTAAATCTTACCAGTAGAGGGAGGGATTGTATCATTTTGCCATCGGTGAAGATGTCTGTGACTCGTCACTTGAAGAGCCAATGGACCCATATAGGGGCGGCAGGGTAGCCTAGTGGTTAGAGTGTAGAGGCGGTAGGTAGCCTAGTGGTTAGAGTGTAGAGGCGGTAGGTAGCCTAGTGGTTAGAGTGTAGGGGGGGCAGGTAGCCTAGTGGTTAGAGTGTAGGGGCGGCAGGGTAGCCTAGTGGTTAGAGTGTAGGGGCGGCAGGGTAGCCTAGTGGTTAGAGTGTAGGGGCGGCAGGTAGCCTAGTGGTTAGAGTGTGGGGGGGGGGGGGGGGGGGGGGGGGGGGCAGGGTAGCCTAGTGGTTAGAGTGTAGGGGCGGTAGGTAGCCTAGTGGTTAGAGTGTAGGGGGGGCAGGTAGCCTAGTGGTTAGAGTGTAGGGGGGGCAGGTAGCCTAGTGGTTAGAGTGTAGGGGCGGCAGGGTTGCCTAGTGGTTAGAGTGTAGGGGCGGTAGGTTGCCTAGTGGTTAGAGTGTAGGGGCGGTAGGTAGCCTAGTGGTTAGAGTGTAGGGGCGGTAGGTAGCCTAGTGGTTAGAGTGTAGGGGCGGTAGGTAGCCTAGTGGTTAGAGTGTAGGAGCGGCAGGTAGCCTAGTGGTTAGAGCGTTGGACTAGTAACTGAAATGGTTGCAAGTTCAAATCCCCGAGCCAACAAGGTACAAATCTGTCGTTCTGCCCCTGAACAGGCAGTTAACCCACTGTTCCTAGGCCGTCATTGAAGATAAGAATTTGTTCTTAACTGACTTGCCTAGTTAAATAAAGGTAAAAAAATTAAATATACTAGGTAAGGTCATATCTGGTGTTTTATAATGAGGAGAACAGAGAGTGTTACATGGAAGATAAAGATGAATCACTACCTGAGCCGTCTCCCGAGGACCTGATTGGAAGGTAGCCACACACACACACACTGAGCATGAAGTGTGGTATTAAGCCTGAGTATTACTCGGACACGCGTGCACCTGTAAATCCTACTGTGAATGATCTATGATGTTCTGACTGAGCGATGATAAATGACATCCCAGAGGTCAGAGGTCAGATCATTAATCAGAGATAATACATTTGACACACAACCAAGGTCAGTTGCACTTAATGTGCTCAGGCTGGTCTACAATTACTATGTTGTGGTGCAAGGCACATAATTAAGTTTAGCATTTTGAAAACCACTAAATAGCTTAACATTCTATTCCCTCTCCGAGTAGTGAGTGGAGGCCCACATCTTTAGGCAATTGTTTTTTATTTATTCTCATCACCCCCCCCATCATAACGTTTCATATGCTAGGCTGCCTCAAGTCACAGGAGAGGATAATGGGACATTACTGAAAGGCTCAACTGAGACTTGTGTGATTATTCTGGAGAAACATTCAAATGTCTCTCTTCAGGTTTGATAAGGTAATTCCACTACACAGTCAATCAACCACGTGCACTTATTTCATTTAGATTTGTAATTAGCGCTTAATATTCTGCTTTCACAAAGACGAGTTACACTGGAGAACCTGGCTACACAGTCAATGATAAATCTCTCAATAGTAAAACAGTATTTTGTTTAGGCCCTCATTATTTAATAGACTTTCTTGTTAAAGAACAAACATCTTTAATAAGCCAACATTTACCATGGAAAAACCTCATTACTATGCATAGTAAGTTCAGCTAAAACAAATAAAGGGTAAAATCATCTGTCCTCGGTTGCAACACTCACTACCGAGCTCCAAACTGCCCCTGGAAGCAACGTCAGCACCATAACTATTTGTCGGGAGCTTCATGAAATGGGTTTCCGTGGCCGAGCAGCCGCACACAAGCCTAAGATCACCATGCGCAATGCCAAGTGTCAGCTGGAATGGTGTAAAGCTCACCCCCATTGGACTCTGGAGCAGGGGAAATACGTTCTCTGGAGTGATGAATCCGACGGACGAATCTGGAAACGCCACCTGCCCATATGCATAGTGCCATCTGTAAAGTTTGGTGGAGGAGGAGTAATGGTCTGAGGCTATTTTTCATTGTTCGGGCTAGGCCCCTTTGTTCCAGTGAAAGGAAATCTTAACGCTACATATAATGACATTCTAGATGATTCTGTGCTTCCAACTTTGTGGCAACAGTTTGGGGAAGGCCCTTTCCTGTTTCAACATGACAATGCCCCCGTGCACAAAGCGAGGTCCATACTGAAATAGTTTGTCGAGATCGGTGTGTAATAATTTGACTGGCCTGCACAGAGCCCTGACCTCAACCCCATCGAACACCTTTGGGATGAATTGGAACTCAGACCTCGAACCAGGCCTAATCAGCGCCCGATGTCACTAATACCCTGACTACACCGCTACACTGCTCACAATGAGTGTCTGCGTTGCCAAGGGTTAAAATAGAAGTTAGTTCTATTTGTGACGCAGATTGCGCCGCAAGTCCTGCCTCTCCCATGTCCTCATTGGTTATACCCACGTGGGTTACTGAAAGACGAACGAGGTTGGTGGCAGTAATTAGGTGGCACCTAATTTATGTAAGTTGCCAATCGCAATATAAAGTCCAGAGAAGAAAAAGCCTGGAAGGAGGAGAGATGACTAGAAACGATTTGGTTTACTATTTTATGTGTGGATTAATTGTCAGAGTAGAGGACCTTGTGCATTTAAGGTAAAATAACTTGTTTATATCCCAGGACAAATTAGCTAGCAACAGCAAGCTAGCTAAATAGGACAAATTAGCTAGAAAGTGCAAGCTAGCTAGCTAAATTGCCATAAATGTTTATTGCTTTTTGACCTGTCCCCGAACTAATGTAATTGGTTCAGAGTTTGTTTTGAAATTTTAACTTGCGCGTGGTGATCGCGTTTGGTGTGGGGGAACAAAATACATTTATGCACGATGGTAAACGATGGCGCACGATGGCACATGCGCGCAGCCTGTTTGGGTTCGTGTAAGACTTTTGTGGCTGAATGGAAGCAAGTCCCCGCAGCAATGTTCCAACACCTGATGGAAAGCCTTCCCAGAAGAGTGGAGGCTGTTAGCGCAGCAAAGGGGGGACCAACTCCATATTAATGCCCGTGATTTTGGACTGACATGTTGGACAAGCAGGTGTTCATATACTGTTGATCATGTAGTTGATCATAACTTTACACACATTTGGAATTTTGTCAAACATTGTTAAAAAGGCCCAGCCTTCTCCACATAACTTGATCCTCGTTTCTGCTCCAATCACCTGTACATCAGCCTTCACACTACTGCCCATTTTAACCAATCAATCAGTGCTTTTGAATGCACCGCTGGACAGGGACCGAATGATAACAGACAGTGACATCTTTGCCGGGAAAGAGGCACGGGAAAAATCGACATTGGAGTGCTTGTTTCATCCAGAGACCACGACTTGTTTGTGTAGCTTTACGGACTTCCAAACATTTTGTACTTTGAAGTGGGGTGGGGGGGGGGGGGGGTGGGGGGGGGGGGGTTATTGTGTGTGATGACTGAGGGTTGGTTAGCACCTGTATCCTATTGTACTCGGTATAGCTTGAGAGAAGCCGACCACTCTGACTGTGCCAGCTAACTGTGACAAACTCCAATTATCAAACAAAACACCCAATACTGATCTCCCTCCATACACTTACTTCTCTTTCTGACCACGCCAAATATTTATCTTCAACCAGACTGCATAAAATGGTCGCCCTAAACACACATCAAACCTGCATTACAGCACGGTGAACAGACTAGAGATGGACCTTTTCTTCAGTGGGCAGAAGCTCTCTACATAGAGGAGAGGAAGAGAGAGGCCTGACTCAGTGGAAAATCTGTCTCCCTCCAGCAGGTGGAGTTTTTCCCGTTGTTTCGCCCACCAAGCAATGAGTTTTTTGTATGGAGGTCAATGAGCCTCGAATTTTGTCAGGAAAAAAAAATGAATGTCTTATTTGCTATCTGATGTTAATTTGATTGAATAGAAGTTTCGTAATGCTTAAGTTTTTAGGAGTGTATTGATATAAGTAGGACATCTTTGAGAAAAAAACACTTCATATCGTAGTTGTCTTGAGATGGCTATGCATATTCATAGCATGAGGCTAGTAGCATAGCATCTCCATTGAATACAGGTGGTTGATGTCAACAACCGTCTTCTAATATTAAAATAATGAGATGTATCTACCAATCAAAAGAAAGGATTGGCGGGAGCTAGACAAACCGCAGTGCCGCTTTGTGGATGACTCCCATTTTTAGGGCGCAGAGATGTGTATCTTGTCAGTATATCCATAATCGTTGGTTTCTATCAACATGCCTTGTGGGTGTGTTTCATAGAGATAGATGACTCGCCTTTATAGCGTCTGTGAAGCATGGCTAGCACCATTGAGGCAATCTCCATTTTGAAGTAGTCCATTTGCTTCATCACGATAGGCTGAGTCCTCCTGATGACCTGGTTGGACATGACTCCAACAGGGTGATCAGGAGGGATCAGCCAATGAAGTTGTAAGTCCCACCCGGTTGACTACATTAAAATGGTTGTAGCCCTCAATGGTGCTGCCCATGCTAAATGGCCTTTTGGCCACTAGAGGCCTCTATTATTCTGTATGGTGTGTTTATACATTTCCCCCTGGTCACCACTAATAGCTTTCCCCTGAGAAACACGAATGCAAAACATAGTTCCTACGCTGTCAATTCTGTCAAGTTAAATTAGCAAGTTCAGGTGATTTTTATTTTTGTTGCCCCAAACTACAAAAAGTATAACAGAAAATAAAACAATCTAAAGTTGCTTCTACAAAGACCCCCCCCCCCCCCATCCCCATCCTTTTCATTAACCCTAAGTGAATGTATGGTGTCTTTAGAAAAGGATCATTGCGCTATATTGAAGAAAGGGGGCTCATTATGATAGAGGAGCCACTTCTGCCTCCACTAGAGAGACGACAGTGAGTACAGTACATGAAGTACTTCACTGAAGCGTTACTCTTTTCATTCACATGCACTTCAACTGAAAGGGCATCTTTCCATTAGTTAAAAAAAAATAATTCAGATTTGCAACTTTTCTGTTTTACACTGTCCTCCATTAGCCTTGGATGTGATGTGGCCAAAGCCACATTCCTGCTTTGTCTGTGTACAGCTATTATCTTACCGTAAATACCATAGTATATACACACAAACAAAATAAGAAAAGCTTTTCAAACTATACAGGAGCTTCTCATCTAAACCATATTGCACATAATATTGCATACTTGATTAATGCAACAATTCACTAATGTTGGGACATTTAAGAAAAGCCTATAATTTTCCATTTGGCTAACAACAATAATGCTGTCCAGCGGTATTAGTGTAATTAAGGTCGTCCTTGCAGGGGGCATGTGGTGTCAGAGAGCCATTGTCTTTAAACTAGGGGTGTCAAACTCATTCCATGGATGACCTAGCGTCTGCTGGTTTTTGTTTTTTTCCTTTCAATTAAGACCTAGAGAACCAAGTGAGGGGTGTTCTTTACTAATCAGTGGAGAATGGTGTCGGAAGGGATGGCTGCCGTTTTTGTGTGTTTTTTCACATTGTTTGTAACGTATTTTGTACTTAATGTTGCTGCTACCGTCTCTTATGACCGAAAAGAGCTTCTGGATATCAGAACAGCGATTACTCACCTCAAACTGGACAAAGATTTTTTTATCTAATGACTTTGACACAAAGGATATAATGCTACTCCCGGACTAGGCCCAAATCCCCGTCATTCGCATGAAGAAAATAAGGAAATTCAGGGGGGCAGATCAGGGTGCATTATGAGAATTCGTTGGCGAGTGGGTAACCCGCCTCTACCATCCATTCTGTTGGCCAACGTGCAATCACTGGAGAATAAACTGGATGAGCTCCGTTCAAGACTATCCTACTAAAAACTGTAATATCTTATGTTTCACCGAGTCGTGGCTGAACGATGACACAGATAATATACAGTTGGCTGGGTTTTCCGTGCATCGGCAGGACAGGACATCTACGTCTGGTAAGACGAGGGGTGGGGGTGTGTGTCTCCTTGTCAATAACGGCTGGTGCGCCGATGTCTAATATTAAGGTCGTTTCAAGGTATTGCTCACCCGAGGTAGAATACCTCATGATAAGCTGTAGATCACACTATCTACCAAGAGAATTCTCATGTGTATTATTCGTAGTTGTCTATTTACCACCACAAACCTGCACTAAGACTGCGCTCAATGAGCTGTATAAGGCCATAAGAAAACAAGAAAATGCTCATCCAGAAGCTATGCTCCTAGTGGCCGGGGACTTTAATGCAGGCAAAGTTAAATCTATTTTACCTAATTTCTACCAGCGTGTCGCATGTTAAACTAGAGGAGTAAAAAACTCTAGACCACCTTTACTCCACACACAGAGACATGTACAAAGCTCTCCCTCACCCTCCATTTGGCAAATCTGACCACAATTCTATCCTCCTGATTCCTGTTTACAAGCAAAAACTAAAGCAGGAAGTACCAGTGAAGAAAATAAGGAAATTCAGGGGGGCAGAAATCTCGCTATGCCCTTAGATTAACCATTAAACAGGAAAACCAGCAATACAGGACTAAGATTGAATCCTACTACACCGGCTCTGACGCTCATCAGATGTGGCAGGGCTTGAAAACTATTACGGACTACAAAGAGAAACCCAGCCACGAGCTGCCCAGTGAAGCCAGCCAACCAGATGGTCTAAATGCCTTTTATGCTCGCTTCGAGGCAAGCAAAACTGAAGCATGCATGAGAGCACCAGCTGTTCCAGACAACTGTGTGATCACGCGCTTGGTAGCCGATGTGAGCAAAACCTTTAAACAGGTCAACATTCACAAGGCCGTGGGCCAGATGGATTACCAGGACGTGTACTCAGAGCGGACCAACTGACAAGTGTCTTCACTGACATTTTTTAACCTCTCCCTGTCTGAGTCTGTAATACCAACATGTTTCAAGCAGACCACCATAGTCCCTGTACCCAAGACCAACCTGCCTAAATGACAACCGCCCCGTAGCACTCACGTCGGTAGCCATGAAGTGCTTTGAAAGGCTGGTCATGGTTCACATCAACACCATCATCCCGGAAACCCTAGACCCACTCCAATTCGCATACTGCCCCAACAGATCCACAGATAATGCAATCGCACTCCACACTGTCCTTTCCCACCTGAACAAAAGGAAAACCTATGTGAGAATGCTGTTCATTGACTACAGCTTAGTGTTCAACACCATAGTGCCCACAAAGCTCATCACTAAGCTAAGAACCCTTGGATTAAACACCTCCCTCTGCAACTGGATCCTGGACTTCCTGATGGGCCGCCCCCAGGTGGAAAGGGTAAGCATCAACACATCTGCCATGCTGATCCTCAACATGGGGGCCTCTCAGGGGTGCATACATAGTCCCCTCCTGTACTCCTTGTTCACCCAGAACTGTGTTGCCAAGCACGACTCCAACACCATCATTAAGCCCCCCCCCCCTTTGTTTTTACATTATCTCAGTACTAATACCCCCTTTATATAGCCTCACTATTGTTATTTTATTGTGTTACTTATTTTTTTTAAATCTTATTTTAGTTCATTTAGTAAATATTTTCTTAACTCTATTTTCTGAACTGCATTGTTGGTTAAAGACTTATAAGTAAGCATTTCACGGTATGTTGTATTCGGCGCATGTGACAAATACAATTTGATATTGATTTAATTTAATTAATCAATCAAGTACAAGGGAGGAGCCAAAACACGCAGATGCTCGGCCCTCTGTGGATTGATTTTGACACGTACTTTACACTAGACCAATCAGAGGGGAGTACAGTATGTGGTAGAAGTGTCCTACGAGGTTTACACAACAAAAACAACAACAAATGTGTGCTGGAACTAGTTTAGTGTAAAGAGAGGCTCTTATGCTTGGACAGGAATGTCTGTTTCATCTCTCATCACAGTTTGTGTACTTTCACTTGATGGCTCTTTTCAGTTACTTCATCTGAACGTGCATCTGGCCTGATATTATTTAGAAGAAGCTGAAGCTGTCTGTGTGTTTCATGGTGGCTGGCTGGCTTTATTAATGTGGTGTAAATCCTCTCTCGTCTCTGTTTGTTTACTCTACTCTCTTCATCCCATTATTTGCATGTGATATGTTTGAGACTCCCTCCCCATGGCAACGTGTCTTCCCCCTCCCCATGGCAACGTGTCTTCCCCCTCCCCATGGCAATGTGTCTTCCCCCTCCCCATGGCAACGTGTCTTCCCCCTCCCCATGGCAATGTGTCTTCCCCCTCCCCATGGCAATGTCTCTTCCCCCTCCCCATGGCAATGTCTCTTCCCCCTCCCCATGGCAATGTCTCTTCCCCCTCCCCATGGCAACATGTCTTCCCCCTCTCCATGGCAATGTCTCTTCCCCCTCCCCATGGCAATGTCTCTTTCCCCACCCCATGGCAACGTGTCTTTCCCCTCCCCCTGGCAACGTGTCATCCCCCTCCCCATGGCAACGTGTCTTCCCCCTCCCCATGGCAACGTGTCTGCCCGCTCCCCATGGCAACGTGTCTGCCCCCTCCCCATGGCAACGTGTCTGCCCCCTCCCCATGGCAACGTGTCTGCCCCCTCCCCATGGCAACATGTCTTCCCCCTCCCCATGGCAACATGTCTTCCCCCTCTCCATGGCAACGTGTCTTCCCCCTCTCCATGGCAACGTGTCTTCCCCCTCTCCATGGCAACGTGTCTTCCCCCTCTCCATGGCACTGTCTCTTCCCCCTCCCCATGGCAATGTCTCTTCCCCCTCCCCATGGCAATGTGTCTTCCCCCTCCCCATGGCAATGTGTCTTCCCCCTCCCCATGGCAACATGTCTTCCCCCTCTCCATGGCAACGTCTCTTCCCCCTCCCCATGGCAACATGTCATCCCCCTCCCCATGGCTACGTATCTTCCCCCTCTTCATGGCAACGTGTCTTCCCCCTCTTCATGGCAACGTGTCTTCCCCCTCTCCATGGCAACGTGTCTTCCGCCTCTTCATGGCAATGTGTCTTCCCCCTCTCCATGGCAATGTGTCTTCCCCCTCTCCATGGCAACGTGTCTTCCCCCTCTCCATGGCAACGTGTCTTCCCCCTCTTCATGGCAATGTGTCTTCCCCCTCTCCATGGCAATGTGTCTTCCCCCTCTCCATGGCAACGTGTCTTCCCCCTCTCCATGGCAACGTGTCTTCCCCCTCTTCATGGCAATGTGTCTTCCCCCTCTCCATGGCAATGTGTCTTCCCCCTCTCCATGGCAATGTGTCGTCCCCCTCCCCATGGCAACGTGTCATCCCCCTCCCCATGACAATGTGTTTTCCCCCTCCCCCTGGCAACGTGTCATCCCCCTCCCCATGACAATGTGTCATCCCCCTCCCCATGGCAACGTGTCATCCCCCTCCCCATGGCAACGTGTCTTCCCCCTCCCCATGGCAACGTGTCCTCCCCCTCCCCATGGCAATGTGTCTTCCCCCTCTCCACGGCAACGTGTCTTCTCCCTCTCCATGGCAACGTGTCTTCTCCCTCTCCATGGCAACGTGTCTTCCCCCTCCCCATGGCTACGTGTCTTCCCCCTCTCCATGGCAACGTGTCTTCCCCCTCCCCATGGCTACGTGTCTTCCCCCTCCCCATTGCAACGTGTCTTCCCCCTCTTCATGGCAACGTGTCCCCCCCCTCCCCATTGCAACGTGTCTTCCCCCTCCCCATAGCAATGTGTCGTCCCCCTCCCCATGGCAACGTGTCTTCCCCCTCAGTGCTCGGTCTAATAAACACTTCCAAGTTCAAGGACTGGTGGATATTTATACCATACCTGCTGCAGCTGCCAAGAACTATGCTGCTCATATAAAGTGACTGACATGATGCTGTGTATTTAGGCTTATGGCTCCAATTCTGTTTTTTCATGTAAACTTAATGTAAAACTTCTTTCAGATTTGGTAGGAAATTACTTTTTTGACGTGTGTGTGTGTGTGTATGTGTTCGTGCACATGCTCTGTCATGCCGTGTCAAAAACACATCACACACCACCATCCCAGGGTATTACTAATCCGATCCCAATGCACAGCCGGCGTCACTGTTCCTGGGGAGGGAGGAAGTGGGTCCCTTATTCATCAGGACCAGTGTGAGGTAGTTAGTTCCACCCTGGACTCCAGTGGGCTCCAGGCTCCCCCAGTACTTTGATCAATGGAAAATCGTTGTGTTTATCATGGAAGTGGTATGGACAGTTTAATTGGTCGGAGTGCTGTTCAACAAGGGACGCTGTTATTTGTCAAACGTAGACATTTCCTGGAGGCCACTATGGAAGGTTCATTTGGTAAAGATGGATAGAGAGTAGACTATTACTTTATTAATCCCAACTTGGGAAATTGTTTTATCCCAGCATGCATCATCAATTATTACACTGACAGGACACGCAACAACCAACACCTGATACAAACATTTTTTTAAACACATTGACACAAATATCCCAGTATCCCTAAAAATATTAGTCTGATTCAAGTGTTTTTTTTTCCTATCCTACTCTGAGGAAAACAGGCAACAACATTTTCCAATAGAAAGATCTCATAAAACAGTTAATGAATTACACTCATTAAAAAGCCTCCTGTCTATGGGTAAATATGATCGTCTAAACCTCTCTGTGGAACATCTGGGTAGGATGAACCTGCTACTGAAGCTACTCCTGTGTTTCATCAGAGCCCTGTGGAGTGGGTGTTTTTCATTAGAGCCCTGTGGAGTGGGTATGTTTCATTAGAGCCCTGTGGAGTGGGTATGTTTCATTAGAGCCCTGTGGAGTGGGTATTTTTCATTAGAGCCCTGTGGAGTGGGTATGTTTCATTAGAGCCCTGTGGAGTGGGTATGTTTCATTAGAGCCCTGTGGAGTGGGTATGTTTCTCATCAGAGCCCTGTGGAGTGGGTGTTTTTCATCAGAGCCCTGTGGAGTGGGTGTTTCTCATCAGAGCCCTGTGGAGTGGGTGTTTTTCATCAGAGCCCTGTGGAGTGGGTGTTTTTCATCAGAGCCCTGTGGAGTGGGTGTTTAACATCAGAGTACTGTGGAGTGGGTATGTTTCATTAGAGTCCTGTGGAGTGGGTATGTTTCATTAGAGCCCTGTGGAGTGGGTGTTTTTCATCAGAGCCCTGTGGAGTGGGAATGTTTCATTAGAGCCCTGTGGAGTGGATGTTTTTCATCAGAGCCCTGTGGAGTGGGGTTTTTTCATGCCCTGTGGAGTGGGTGTTTTGTCATCAGAGTACTGTGGAGTGGGTGTTTTGTCATCAGAGTACTGTGGAGTGGGTGTTTCTCATCAGAGCCCTGTGGAGTGGATGTTTCTCATCAGAGCCCTGTGGAGTGGGTGTTTCTCATCAGAGCCCTGTGGAGTGGGTGTTTTGTCATCAGAGTCAGAGCACACTTCCGGCGCCGACAGAGATGGCCGCCTCGCTTCGCGTTCCTAGGAAACTATGCAGTTTTTTGTTTTTTTACGTGTTATTTCTTACATTAGTACCCCAGGTCATCTTAGGTTTCATTACATACAGTCGAGAAGAACTACTGAATATAAGATCAGCATCAACTCACCATCAGTACGACCAAGAATATGTTTTTCGCGACGCGGATCCTGTGTTCTGCCTTACAAACAGGACAACGGAGTGGATCCTATGCAGCGACCCAAAAAAACGACTCCGAAAGAGAGGGAAACGAGGCGGTCTTCTGGTCAGACTCCGGAGACGGGCACAGCGCACACCACTCCCTAGCATTCTTCTTGCCAATGTCCAGTCTCTTGACAACAAGGTTGATGAAATCCGAGCAAGGGTAGCATTCCAGAGGGACATCAGAGACTGTAACGTTCTTTGCTTCACGGAAACGTGGCTTACTGGAGAGACGCAATCCGAAGCGGTGCAGCCAACAGGTTTCTCCACGCATCGCGCAGACAGGAAAAAACATCTTTCTGGTAAAAAGAGGGGCGGGGGCGTATGCCTTATGACTAACGTGACATGGTGCGATGAAAGAAACATACAGGAACTCAAATCCTTCTGTTCACCTGATTTAGAATTCCTCACAATCAAATGTAGACCGCATTATCTACCAAGAGAATTCTCTTCGATTATAATCACAGCCGTATATATCCCCCCCCAAGCAGACACATCGATGGCTCTGAACGAACTTTATTTAACTCTCTGCAAACTGGAAACAATTTATCCGGAGGCTGCATTCATTGTAGCTGGGGATTTTAACAAGGCTAATCTGAAAACAAGACTCCCCAAATTTTATCAGCATATCGATTGCGCAACCAGGGGAGGAAAGACCTTGGACCATTGTTACTCTAACTTCCGCGACGCATATAAGGCCCTGCCCCGCCCCCCTTTCGGAAAAGCTGACCACGACTCCATTTTGTTGATCCCTGCCTACAGACAGAAACTAAAACAAGAGGCTCCCACGCTGAGGTCTGTCCAACGCTGGTCCGACCAAGCTGACTCCACACTCCAAGACTGCTTCCATCACGTGGACTGGGAGATGTTTCGTATTGCGTCAGATAACAACATTGACGAATACGCTGATTCGGTGTGCGAGTTCATTAGAACGTGCGTTGAAGATGTCGTTCCCATAGCAACGATTAAAACATTCCCTAACCAGAAACCGTGGATTGATGGCAGCATTCGTGTGAAACTGAAAGCGCGAACCACTGCTTTTAATCAGGGCAAGGTGTCTGGTAACATGACCGAATACAAACAGTGCAGCTATTCCCTCCGCAAGGCTATCAAACAAGCTAAGCGCCAGTACAGAGACAAAGTAGAATCTCAATTCAACGGCTCAGACACAAGAGGCATGTGGCAGGGTCTACAGTCAATCACGGACTACAGGAAGAAACCCAGCCCAGTCACGGACCAGGATGTCTTGCTCCCAGGCAGACTAAATAACTTTTTTGCCCGCTTTGAGGACAATACAGTGCCACTGACACGGCCTGCAACGAAAACATGCGGTCTCTCCTTCACTGCAGCCGAGGTGAGTAAGACATTTAAACGTGTTAACCCTCGCAAGGCTGCAGGCCCAGATGGCATCCCCAGCCGCGCCCTCAGAGCATGCGCAGACCAGCTGGCCGGTGTGTTTACGGACATATTCAATCAATCCCTATACCAGTCTGCTGTTCCCACATGCTTCAAGAGGGCCACCATTGTTCCTGTTCCCAAGAAAGCTAAGGTAACTGAGCTAAATGACTACCGCCCCGTAGCACTCACATCCGTCATCATGAAGTGCTTTGAGAGACTAGTCAAGGACCATATCACCTCCACCCTACCTGACACCCTAGACCCACTCCAATTTGCTTACCGCCCAAACAGGTCCACAGACGATGCAATCTCAACCACACTGCACACTGCCCTAACCCATCTGGACAAGAGGAATACCTATGTGAGAATGCTGTTCATCGACTACAGCTCGGCATTCAACACCATAGTACCCTCCAAGCTCGTCATCAAGCTCGAGACCCTGGGTCTCGACCCCGCCCTGTGCAACTGGGTACTGGACTTCCTGACGGGCCGCCCCCAGGTGGTGAGGGTAGGCAACAACATCTCCTCCCCGCTGATCCTCAACACTGGGGCCCCACAAGGTTGCGTTCTGAGCCCTCTCCTGTACTCCCTGTTCACCCACGACTGCGTGGCCACGCACGCCTCCAACTCAATCATCAAGTTTGCGGACGACACAACAGTGGTAGGCTTGATTACCAACAACGATGAGACGGCCTACAGGGAGGAGGTGAGGGCCCTCGGAGTGTGGTGTCAGGAAAACAACCTCACACTCAACGTCAACAAAACTAAGGAGATGATTGTGGACTTCAGGAAACAGCAGAGGGAACACCCCCCTATCCACATCGATGGAACAGTAGTGGAGAGGGTAGCAAGTTTTAAGTTCCTCGGCATACACATCACAGACAAACTGAATTGGTCCACTCACACAGACAGCATCGTGAAGAAGGCGCAGCAGCGCCTCTTCAACCTCAGGAGGCTGAAGAAATTCGGCTTGTCACCAAAAGCACTCACAAACTTCTACAGATGCACAATCGAGAGCATCCTGGCGGGCTGTATCACCGCCTGGTATGGCAACTGCACCGCCCTCAACCGTGAGGCTCTCCAGAGGGTAGTGAGGTCTGCACAACGCATCACCGGGGGCAAACTACCTGCCCTCCAGGACACCTACACCACCCGATGTCACAGGAAGGCCATAAAGATCATCAAGGACATCAACCACCCGAGCCACTGCCTGTTCACCCCGCTATCATCCAGAAGGCGAGGTCAGTACAGGTGCATCAAAGCTGGGACCGAGAGACTGAAAAACAGCTTCTATCTCAAGGCCATCAGACTGTTAAACAGCCACCACTAACACTGAGTGGCTGCTGCCAACACACTGACACTGACTCAACTCCAGCCACTTTAATAATGGGAATTGATGGGAAATGATGTAAATATATCACTAGCCACTTTAAACAATGCTACCTTATATAAATGTTACTTACCCTACATTATTCATCTCATACGCATACGTATATACTGTACTCTATATCATCGACGGTATCCTTATGTAATACATGTATCACTAGCCACTTTATACTATACTATGCCACTTTGTTTACATACTCATCTCATTTGTACATACTGTACCCGATACCATCTACTGTATCTTGCCTATGCTGCTCTGTACCATCACTCATTCATATATCCTTATGTACATATTCTTTATCCCCTTACACTGTGTACAAGACAGTAGTTTTGGAATTGTTAGTTAGATTACTTGTTATTACTGCATTGTCGGAACTAGAAGCACAAGCATTTCGCTACACTCGCATTAACATCTGCTAACCATGTGAATGTGTGACAAATAAAATTTGATTTGATTTGATTTGGAGTGGGTGTTTTGTCATCAGAGCCCTGTGGAGTGGGTGTTTTGTCATCAGAGCCCTGTGGAGTGGGTGTTTTGTCATCAGAGTACTGTGGAGTGGGTGTTTTTCATCAGAGTACTGTGGAGTGGGTGTTTCTCATCAGAGCCCTGTGGAGTGGGTGTGTGTCATCAGAGCCCTGTGGAGTGGGTATGTGTCATTGTCTATGATCATGTGTGTTTTTATTTTTAGTCATTTCATGAACATGTCCGAAATTGATTCCAGACTGCAGCACTGGCTTTGTCAGCTTGTTTGTCTTCCAAGGCTAAATTCCCTTTCCAGCACACAATGGCGTAGGTCATTACACTCGCCACGATACTGCTATAGAACATACGAAGCGTTTTGCCACATACCTCCTTCCAGACTCACACCAATCATCTCCAATCCAAAGTTAAATCTAGAATTGGCTTCCTATTTTGCAAGAAAGCGAAATGCTGCCAAACATACCCTCGTAAAACTGACCATCCTACCGATCCTCGACTTCGGCAATGTCATTTACAAAATAGCCTCCAATACCCTACTCAATAAATTGGATGCAGTCTATCACAGTGCCATCCGTTTTGTCACCAAAGCCCCATATACTACCCACCACTACGGCCTGTACGCTCTCATCGGCTGGCCCTCGCTTCATACTCGTCGGCAAATCCACTGGCTGCAGGTCATCTACAAGTCTCTGCTAGGTAAAGTCCCCCCTTATCTCAGCTCGCTGGTCACCAAAGCAGCACCCACTTGTAGCACGCGCTCCAGCAGGAATATCTCTCTGGTCACCCCCAAAACCAATTATTCCTTTGGCCGCCTCTCCTTCCAGTTCTCTGCTGCCAATGACTGGAACAAACTACAAAAATCTCTGAAACTGGAAACACTTATCTCCCTCACTAGCTTTAAGCACCAGCTATCAGAGCAGCTCACAGATTACTGCACCTGTACATAGCCCATCTATAATTTAGCCCAAACAACTACCTCTCCCCCTACTATATTTATTTATTTATTTATTTTGCTCCTTTGCACCCCATTATTTCTATCTCAACTTTGCACATTCTTCCACTGCAAATCCACCATTCCAGTGTTTTACTTGCTATATTGTATTTACTTTGCCACCATGGCCTTTTTTTTGCCTTTACCTCCCTTATCTCACCTCATTTTCTCACATTGTATATAGACTTACTTTTCTACTGTATTATTGTCTGTATGTTTGTTTTACTCCGTGTGTTGTTGTTTGTGTCGAACTGCTTTGCTTTATCTTGGCCAGGTCGCAATTGTAAATGAGAACTTGTTCTCAACTAGTCTACCTGGTTAAATAAAGGTGAAATAAAAATAAATAAAAACAAATAATAATAAAATAAGTCAAAAATACCGTACAGTAAAAACATGTAAGATTCCTTAAAAAGTCTGTATTGGGCTTTTTTCTGTAGACGCTGAAAATTCTCCTTCAAATTCAGTTTGTTGTCCGGTTTTACTATCTTTTCACAATTCATAGAAATGGGATTAAAAACATATTTATATTTCCTAAAATACACCACGATCTCCTTGGTCTTCAGTACATTCAGGTCAAAGTCATTTAAATCACACCATTTCACAAATTACTCTTTTATATCCCTGTGATGAGCATCATCTCCTCTCATCACACAGCTGGCTATCGCAGGGTCTCCTCTCATCACACAGCTGACTACAGCAGAGTCGCCTCTCATCACACAGCTGACTACAGCAGGGTCTCCTCTCATCACACAGCTGACTACAGCAGAGTTTCCTCTCATCACACAGCTGACTACAGCAGAGTCTCTTCTCATCAGACAGCTGACTACAGCAGAGTCTCCTCTCATCACACAGCTGACTACAGCAGAGTCTCCTCTCATCACACAGCTGACTATAGCAGAGTCTCCTCTCATCACACAGCTGACTATAGCAGTCTCCTCTCATCACACAGCTGACTATAGCAGTCTCCTCTCATCACACAGCTGACTATAGCAGAGTCTCCTCTCATCCCACAGCTGACCATAGCAGTCTCCTCTCATCACACAGCTGACTATAGCAGTCTCCTCTCATCACACAGCTCACTACTTCCTGGTTCAGTCTTACGAACTGTAGTCTATTGGTCAGGTAGTTTACAATCCATTTGATTGTGTGTTCTGGTTAAATGAATGTCCTTTAGCTTCTGGGCCAGCGGGTGGGGTTGTGTTATTTTGAAAAGCACTGAAGAAGTCAAGGAACATCTGGTTTTCACCACGCAGCCAGAGGTAGAGCGTCTTCACCACCAGGATCCACATCGTATATTATATTAGTTAGGCCTACACCTCGTCTCTTAGAGCGGGTTTTAAATACCCTTTAGGTTTTCATCACTGGTGATGTCAAATCCACTGGGTCTAATGTCTATCAGTGCAGTCCCTTCCTGCATTCGTTGAGATGGACACTATGCATGATGTTTTCCATTTAGTCGGAATATCTGACAGTATTGGGGGGGTGACAGGTTGAAAATATCCTGCGGTATGAAAGCCAGTTGATTAGCACACACCTCGAGTCCTCTGGCTTTAACTCCATCAGGTCCTGCTGACTTACTGGGATTGATCCTCTTCGGCTGCTTCACCACATGAAAAATAAGGGTAGGGTTGTAGAGAATCGAAGGGTCCATGATTATAATAAGAAACCTTAGGTGCTGGCTTGAGGCCCGTAGTAACCGCTACAGAATGTCTGGTCAGAACAAGGATGAGGCTGATGTCCAGGTTAAGATGGAAGACATCCACACACACACACACACATCTGACCACTCATGGTTCAAGATCACGGGGAATCATGTCCAGTGAAAACAGACATTAACTCTGTGGTTCTGGAAGGAAAGAGGAGAAAGAACTTAGGCTATGGCACTGAATTAATATGAATGACATGGCTGTATAAGATAGCACAGGTAAGTCTATAACAGCAAGGGCTTTACACTACAGCAGACATTAGCCCTAGACACATGGCAATAGACTAAACAGCTTGTTGGACTTGTACACATGACACTCGGGCAAATGTGCTCCAATAAACATTACAGTAATGTTGAAATGCATACATAATATAAAAACAATGAAGGGTATACAGTACCAGTCAAAGGTTTGGACCCACATACTAATTCAAGAGTTTATTTGTTTGATTTTCTACATTGTAGATGTAAATTGTAGGAAGCCAAAAAATTGTAGGAAGCCAAAAAATTTATCAAAATATATTTTTAGAGTCTTCAAAGTAGCCACCCTTTGCCTTGATGACAGCTTTGCACACTCTTGGCATTCTCTCAACCAGCTTCACCTGGAATGCTTTTCCAACAGTGTTGAAGGAGTTCCCTCATTTGCTGAGCACTTGTTAGCTGCTTATCCTTCACTCTGCGGTCCAACTCATCCCAAACCGTTGAGGTCGTGCTAAAATGTTAATGCCAATGCAAAATGCTAACGGTAGTGCTAACACTAGCGGGAGCGCGAGCTAGCTAACAAGCTCATGGGCTCAGTGCTTCCCAGATCAGAGTCCAGCACCTTTCCTATCTGCTATTGCTCTGCAGAGAAATCGTATTATTGAATCTGGTAGACTGGTTAAACTCTGCAGCTCTGTCCCTTGTCTCATCACTCTGTAGTTGTCCGCTGGTGCTGTTCTCTTCTTCATATCATCCCAGACATCCTTCATGTTATTCGTTTTCAGCTAACGTTCTAGCTTCAGTTTGTATTCGTGTTTGCCTTTCCTGATCAGCCCTTTAATCTCATTCTACACTACTCTCAACTCATCCCATGTCCATTTTCAAAAGCCGTCTTCCTGTTCAGTGCCTCCTTGATTTATTTTGTGTTCCATGGCTTATTGTTTGCTTAGCATTTCCCCGTTTTGCTTGGCACCATATCGTCAGTACAGAAGTTAACACAGTTCGTTAGACGTTCAGGAAGAACATGAAGATCCTCCCATTAACCCTCCTGTTGTGTTCGTTTCATGTTAATTCATTCTGTGTTCCCAGTCCAAAATGACCGCCCCCATTATAGCTGGTTATAAATCCATAATAATACATATATTATCACCTAATGTTGTGTTAGATATCTTTATCAACTTTCGTTCTTGTGAACATTACAACTTTTATTTGCTATTTATGGCCTGTAGGCCTCATTGACCTGAGCTCATACGACTCGTTTTTGAGTTTAAAAAAAGCATAATGTATGGATTATATTGACTATAACAAATACTCAGATGAAACATATTGTGCTGTTTATCACAGACTACTTTGCGTCAAAGTTCAACAAGGAATCTCTGTCACGCCCTGATCTGTTTTCACCTGTCCTCGTTATTGTCTCCACCCCCTTCAGGTGTCGCTTATTTTCACCAGTGTATTTATCCCTGTGTTTCCTGTCTCTCTGTGCCAGTGTATTTATCCCTGTGTTTCCTGTCTCTCTGTACCAGTGTATTTATCCCTGTGTTTCCTGTCTCTCTGTGCCAGTGTATTTATCCCTGTGTTTCCTGTCTCTCTGTGCCAGTGTATTTATCCCTGTGTTTCCTGTCTCTCTGTGCCAGTGTATTTAACCCTGTGTTTCCTGTATCTCTGTGCCAGTGTATTTAACCCTGTGTTTCCTGTCTCTCTGTGCCAGTGTATTTAACCCTGTGTTTCCTGTCTCTCTGTACCAGTGTATTTATTCCTGTGTTTCCTGTCTCTCTGTGCCAGTGTATTTATCCCTGTGTTTCCTGTCTCTCTGTGCCAGTTCATCTGTCTGTTTCAAGTCAACCAGCCTGTTTTTCCTCTCTGCCTGCTTTTGCTGTTCTCTTATTTGCTAGTCCTCCCAGTTTTGACCCTTGCCTGTTTTCTGGACTCTGTACCCGCCTGCCTGACCAGTCTGCCTGCCCTGACCTCGAGCCTGCCTGACACTTTGTACCCCCTGGACTCTGATCTGGTTTTGGCCTTTTGCCTGTCCACGACTATTCTCTTACCTACTGCTTTTGGTACTAAGAAATATCAAACACTCAAACCAGCTGCCTCTCGTGTTTGCATCTGGGTCTGGCCCTGAGGCCTTATACTCTCTCCTCCTCACCAGTGTCATGATCAAAGATATGATCAAGAGCCTCACATACAGTATATAGTTTGGTCATTGTGCTGCCACAGAATGAATCGTGAGAAAGGCCTCAGAAAAGCTTTATATACCAGAGCTGTGAGAGAAGTTCTAAGTATTATTGGAACAATGTTGCGATTGTTTCCTGTGGGGGAAAGATTCTATTGGGGAAAGGTTCCCGTGGGGGTTGCCATGGAAGCCAAGAAGGAGAGTGTGTGTGTGTGTGTGTGTGTGTGTGTGTGTGTGTGTGTGTGTGTGTGTGTGTGTGTGTGCTCAAACACACATGCATATGGGGGTCTGGGAGAGGAAGTGTGTCCATCTGATGAATGGGCATGTGCCTGAACTCAATTTTATACACAAATTGTTGTCTCACCCATCCCTTATTGAAGTTTTGGACAGCTGGCATTTTCCCTAACATCAATAGACTTCTAAGGGCCATCATCACCCTCCCTATGACTTCATGTAGTGTTGACAGATTATTCTCCACTACAGTCCGTATAAAAAAACATCCATCCAATCATACATGTAGACTCAACAATCTCAACAATCTATCCTGCTGTCCTTTGAAAGGGTACTCACTGACTGGGTGGACAATAATGAAATAATCTTAATCTTCAACACCAAATTTAGGTGTGTCTACTATGCCCTGTGCTGTAAAACGAGAAACACACAAGAAAAGTAAGCCTGAATACAGTTTATTTATGATTTAGCTGTGGAGTATTTCTGTCTGTAACAAAGCCCTATTGTGTGTGTGTGTGTGTGTGTGGGCGGGCGGGGGGGGGGGGGGGGGCCTTAGCCCTCCCAAGCCCATCCATGGCTGCGCCCCTGCCCAGTCAAGTGAATTCCATAGATTAGGACCTAATGAATTTATTTCAATTGACTGATTTCCTTCTATGTATCTCAGTAAAAATCTTTCAAATTGTTGCATTTTCCGTTCATATTTTTGTTCAGTGTATAACGACTTTATGTTTTAATGTCTGAATGCCTATATACGTTTGATTATTCAAAGTGAGCTATTCATTTCATCCCAGCAGTTCAAGGCATAGGCCTAAAGTGTTTGCATTGTATTGTGTGTGGCTGTTTTCATATTAGCAAAATTGCCAAATGTGTCCACTTATGGGCTTAATGAAATCACTTTCAGTGCTTTCTATTCTTCCTGGCTTCTTTTTACAATAGTGCAATAAACTGTTTTCTGCATATTCCAATCAATTGCCGAGCCGGTGTCCGGCCGATGCGCTGACCGTGGACCTAAATCGACCTGTTGTCGATTGTAATTGTATCGCTCTTTTGAGTTGGAGTGGTCAAGCTGATGCGATAATATGTTGATTATTTCATAAAGGCTTGTCTGTCATCCATTATGTGTATTTTGTGACGGTATTTTTATTTTATTTTTATCACTGCACTTGTCTGCTGCTGTTAGAATCTCTCTTTCTCTTTTGATCTGTCTGAATATTGGTTGCTAGGTGATAGACGTTGTTTATTTCATTATGTTTGTTTACTGTTTGACTTGGACAGTCGGCATTTTTTTTGTCAGCGTTGTTTGTAAGCAGTTGTGTAGTCGCGCTCGCGCTCTTGCGTTGCCTACTTGGTAATAATAACGACCTTGTTTGTCAAAGTAAATTTGTTGTGTTTTAGTCACATTTATCCTGCGTTATGTGTTAAAATGATACAGTACGATTGCACTACTCTTTACTTCAATATTTCTGGTAGTGGTGCAGTGGAGGTTATACACTTTTTTTCAGTGGGCATTGCATAAACTCACTTCTTAATCCCCACTGATGCGTATCAAAGTAGTGCAGTGGAGGTAGACGGCCGTATCAGTTATATAGGACAATAGAAATCATGCACAAAGTAGCGTACACAAACACAAATCCTGTGAAATATTTGACAATGTGGGTTTGAAAAGTTAACCACAGCATAGGCCTATAATATTCAGCACCACAGGCAGTTAATGCAGCTTGGCCTGTGTCATGAAATGTAACGTAATGTAAGGTAACCTGTTTAGTTCAGTAAACAACCTGAACCTGACATGATTGTCTCCCGTGTGCTTTCAAGTACATTAGGTATATATCCAGTGAATTACATTAATTACAGCTGGCGCTGACTAAACCCGGGGAAAGTCGGGATCAAAGATTTCAGCACTGGACAGCTCCGCTCTGTTCGCTGACTCCTGATATACAGGGAGAATTGTGGATTTATTCAGGTCTGGTGAGTTCTACAGTTTAGCCTATCGTCTTTGTTTTGCTTCTCGACAGAAGAGCTTTATGGACAGGTTATGAGGTTTAGGCCCTGCCTCGATCCGGTAGCGATCACCATTTCCCCTATAGACGATATAGCCTAGACCTACATGTGGCAAAGTCTACAACCTAGAAAAATGATACAAGAATAGTAATATTAGGGTAAAAATGTGTGGAAACCATGGTGCAACCCATACATCTCCTCTAGAAAAACGCACAATATAGAGATGAATAAGCAGCGAAAACTGCTGTGAAGTGTAGGAAATCCTCACTATCCTGTTGTCATGTAACGCAACACCACATAAAACTGTTCCATTTCTTACCTCCGCGCTTATCTGGTCTCTTAGCCTAACATATCAGGCCTGTTATTTAATTCTGGACATCATGGTGGATGTCATTCGCATTGCCATGATTTTAGGTAATTCAGAGTAGCCTACTTGCGGAGGTAGGTAGCCTAGTGGTTAGAACGTTGGGCCAGTAACCGAAAGGTTGCTGGATTGAATCCCGGAGCTGACAAGGTAAAAATACGTCGTTCTGCCCCTGAACAAGGCAGTTAACCCACTGTTCCCCGGTAGGCTGTCATTGTAAAAAAAATGTTTGTTCTAAACTTAACTGACTTGCATAGTTAAATAAAGAAATGTAAAATTACATCCGTTTCTCATATCATTTTTTCACACAGGGCACCTTTCATTCGCCAGGCAATCAGTTCGGCTAAATTAGACTATACCCACTCCGCCATGCACCAGGACTGCACCACTGATATCTGGATATTTTTGCTGGAAAATGTCCCAGTCATTGTTATTCAGGCCCACAGCCACGCTGTAATTTCTGCCTAGACCTCCGCCTCAGACTTTAGGCAGTACAGAGGAAGCTGTGAAGTAAATTATTGACGCGATGACTCACATAAGTAAACAGGCTATTTCTAGGCCCACTGTGTAGGACTTGGGCCTGTGTGTGGAGGCCAGTTTCCAAAGACACGTTGACGGATCCAAAGACACACTGACAGTTGAAGTTCTCCAGCTCTGTGTGAGAGACTGTGTGGGTGCATGGCATGTGTGCGTCAGTGTGCACGGATGTGTGTTTGTGTGTGTTCTTGGGTGGGAGATACAAATCTCTTGCTACAAGGAGGGCCAGTCAGTTTTCCCTCCATCCAACCCATGATGTCAGTCCTGAGTTGTGTTCTCTGAAGCCAGGGTTGTTGCCAAGGAACCAAGATGAACTCTGTATGAACTTCCCTCATGGGGATTGTCGGCAATGACAGAGAAAGTTCTGACCAACAACAAACTTACTTACTGCACTTTCTGACTTCAGTCCCTCGTTGCAATGTTGATTCTCTAGTCTGTGTGTGTGTGTGTGTGTGTGTGTG
Organism: Oncorhynchus clarkii lewisi; assembly: GCF_045791955.1. Classification (NCBI taxonomy): domain Eukaryota; kingdom Metazoa; phylum Chordata; class Actinopteri; order Salmoniformes; family Salmonidae; genus Oncorhynchus; species Oncorhynchus clarkii. The sequence goes on along the minus strand of NC_092156.1, from coordinate 7,614,348 downwards.
TGTGTGTGTGTGTGTGTGTGTGTGTGCTCACTGTGTCTGGCCAAACACGTTATTCAGACTGATGAACAAAGAAATGCACCTGTGACTCAAGCTGCTGAGGTAACATCCTATTGATGGAGAAGAGCAGAGGGGGCAGCTAGATCTCTTTCATAATAACACAGTCTCTGCATGTCATTCAATGCTACCTGATTCATCCCAATAGATTAGCTGAATCGTGTAGCCAGCTACAAACTCATGGCCCTGGGTGATGTTCAATCAAACACAGTATACAGACGTTTCAAAGCAGGTGATACCAGCAAGGTTATTCTTCCCACACTGACAGTTTAAATAAGTACTAAAGGCCCAGTGCAGTCAAAAACATGATATACCTGTGTTACACACACACACACACACACACACACACACACACACACATATATATATATCCACAATGTTGTTGGAATAATACTTTGAAAATGTGAAAATTATGATAATGCCCTTTTAGTGTAAGAGCTGTTGGAAAAGAACACCTGAAATTTCAGCCTGTTTTAGTGGGTGGAATTTTGGCTGGCCTGGTGACATCACCAGGTGGTAAATGAGTTAATAGACCAATAAGATTAGAGTTCCAAACCTTTCTGCCAATAACAGACAGTTTTCAGTTTCCCCCTCCCCACTCAGACCACTCCCAGACAGTGGAAGCGAAAATCTCGCTTGAAACATTTAGCCTCGTTTTGTTTCTTTTTGCCCATTTTAATTTTAAACCAATCACAGGAAGGTACTTCATTGTTATCCAGAAATGATTTGATATTGAGATAAAAACGGCAGCATTGGACCTTTGATTTTTAACTAGCCTACTACTTTACACATCACAATTCAATTAAGTTACTGTCTTACATATATGGAAAGTCCAGTTTCAGGTTTTGATTGAATAGAGCCATAGATGCCGAATCAATTATTCCTATCCAAAATCCTTTAGATGTCAGACATTTAACCTAATATTTGTGATATTGCAAATGGAGCATTCTTTTCCACAATTCCCGAAAGCATTTGGACACACAATGCTTCTCTATGTTGATAGCTTATAAAAATCTATAGAAACAGCTGTTTAAGTCTGATACAATGTGAACGAATAGACTACACATACCGCAATTGGACGGTTCGTAGGACCCAACATGACAATTATCCTACAGAAATGTTTTGACGAATCATAGAAGTTCGTTGTATTATCTCTATATGTGTAGGCTACTGTTGACATGCGAACCGCGTTACGAAGGTCAACAATTTTCCTATAGGTGCTTAAGACTGTTCTAAAGACTCCATATGCTAACAAAAATATTTGTAGGATAGCCTACTGTAGGTTATTTGTACAGTGGCACTTTAAAGTGAAAGCAAGTGAAAGGAAGCGCTGTCGCCAATGTGTAGCCTACTACAGTATATTGCGGAAGAGAGGGTGTGAGCGATGGGACACATTTCAGCGCACTGTAGATCGCTAGGGACAAGGCGTGTTTATGGAATGATGCGGGTGTGTTTCAGGTTGGCTTTATAAAAGGGGTTGTCCGACAGAGAGTACTTGTCAGTTGTTGTATTATTATTCTGTGTTTAATGTAGTGATTGAACGCTGTGACAGTAACATTATTTTCCACGGTTCCACCCGGGACATCAATCTAGTGCTCGCGGGCTCTCCAAAACATTGGTCCAGGCAGACTTCCTATTCCGGTGAGTGAAACTTTTTAAAATACCATTGGACATATTTCTTCACCCACAATGTTATGTCAAAGCATTCTTACTCTTTTTGCGGGCTTAGGTTTGGGCACATGTGTAGTGCAGCATTTGGAACAAAAGAACCTGGATCATCATTCATTATCATTAGGCTACCTATACCATGTGCTCATGCACTGTACCGGTTACCTATGCTGTAGTCTGTTCTTGACACATTTATTCTTTGTCTGAAATGTCAAAACAACGTTTATAGGCGGACGAACATGCCGGCGCTTTGTTAGAATGTACGGTAGTAGCGCCTTGACAGTCAATTGAGATTTATGCTACGATCTGTGATGTGCGATCATTGCAATACACACGCCCGTTATTAGATTGCTCTCACAATTTTGGCATATCAAGATAAGATAATGTTATTCAGTATGCTAAAGCAGCATAATCCCCCAATGCATTGTCTGTCCGTGTCCATGCTCACACAGTGATGTAGCTGGTATTATGTGCACTTTGTGCAGTAGCCTAGCCTATAATGATCCAGCATAGATGGACTCTGGTTGTGACTAGATGGGGTACAGCTAAGCAGGGTTGCCAGGGTTTACTGACATTTCTAGCCGAATGACCACTCAAAACCCGCGCAAAAGGCCTTGAAACTAGCCCTTTTTTAGAAAAAAAAAATATATATTTTTTTACAGCGAAAGAGGAGTTGACATATTTATATAATAAACCCTTTTTCCATAACGTTATCGAGTGAATTAAGAACGAATATCGTAGTAACTTGTAACGACGTTAGAAGATAAATTCGGTTTTCATCAACATACTTATTGTGAGCTATGACACGACATAATGAAGGAATGTGAACATGTCGCAGGAGAAAAGATAATTCGCCCTCATTAAACTCGCCAGACAATTTTCCATCAATGGATGTCAATTTAACTCGTTTTAATGGTATGATTAAGCAAAAAGGCACACGGGCGTATGGTATATGGCCGATTTACCACGGCCAAGGGCTGTTTTTAAGCATGACACAACACAATGTGCCTGGATACAGCCGTTAGCCGTGGTATATAGGCCATATACCACAAACCCCCAGTATGCCGTATTGCTATAGTCTGATATACCACGGCTAATAGCCAATCAGCCTTCAGGGCTCAAAGCAGGTTTACAATTGTAAATAAATCCCCTCTGGGCATGTGCATAACTAGATAAATCCGACAGGAGAGTTTGAGCGATGAAAGTTGGACAGAGGATCTCGAAATCTCTGAGCAAGAAACACTTGGACTAACATAAACTAATGTCAGGTTGTTTTCTGGTAAATGTGCTGTTATTATGTGCCAGATGTTAATAAATACAAACTGTTATAAATTAATAAATACAAACCGTTATAAAGGGCTCATTTGTGAGATTGACTTGTCATTTCAATAGGCTACAGACTAAAATCTGGGTTTATTATTGTAATTCAACTCTGTCATGGTTTACGTAGATAAAGGCAGATAGTCTATAGCTCCTGATAAGCCTACATATAATTTCAGATGGTATACAGTAGTCTAGACAAGATGTATAATTAAATATATTAAATATTAATTACCTGAAGCTTAATATGACTATTTTTTACTGTCAATCTAATGCGTTCTAACAACTAATCGGCAATTGCGATAGAGCTTTGATAGCTTCCAATTTAATTAACTAAACATGTCCATTAATAATTGCATAATAACAGAAGGCTACAACAACAATAAACTGAAGTTAATAAATATTTATTATTTGCCAGCTCCAGGTAGGCTACACAAGTGGCACACATTCATTTGCAACGACTCCAGTGATATCATCATTTCAACATGTGTATTGTATCAAATGGTAGCCTACCATGGCATATAAATTAATAGGTTATTTGATGGCCAACAGAGGCAATTGTATCATTCTCCACATTTAATGGCAGTTTCATTGAGGACTTTTCCCCCATAAAAAGAACCAAGCGAGGGTAGTTCCATAACTTCCATTTCAAATTTATACTCGGGCAGCCCCCCCGAGACCCAAGAACTGAGCTTGCATGAAGCACTTCTCTTGATATCATTTTCTTTAATAAGCAAAGTCAAAAACCACCTCCGAGCTAATTTATGTGATTCGCTCCAGTGTGCCCAAAGTCGTTCGTTTGCCAGTGCTCTGTCTCCATTATTTCTTGATGTGTGTCAGTTCCAGAGTATTAATATGTTTTACGGAAAAAAGGGTTGGGAACAGGTGTCTCCATAATGACACACACACACACACACACACACACACACACACACACACACACACACACACACACACACACACACACACCACCCCCCTCCGGTCCTCCCCACCACTCACTCAGTAATAGCCTGCCTCACTGCCTGACAGTCAGCAGCAGGTCACAGTGACACATATATATTTTAAGGGAAATGCCATGGCTTGGTGCAACTTAGAAATAGCCCAAAAACCCACAACCAGCGACCAATACATTTTTACCCGTGACATCGTTTTCAAAGCAGCCCAATTTGGCAGGAAAACTACAAACATGGCAACACTGCAGCTAAGACCGAAAGTTACTTTTAGTAGCAGATTTTTAATAGCCTGCCTCACTGCCTGACAGTCAGCAGCAGGTCACAGTGACACATATATATTTTAAGGGAAATGCCATGGCTTGGTGCAACTTAGAAATAGCCCAAAAACCCACAACCAGCGACCAATACATTTTTACCCGTGACATCGTTTTCAAAGCAGCCCAATTTGGCAGGAAAACTACAAACATGGCAACACTGCAGCTAAGACCGAAAGTTACTTTTAGTAGCAGATTCCGAGAGCATTTTAGCTAACCCTAACCATTTTAGCTAACCCTAACCATTTTAGCTAACCCTAACCATTTTAGCTAACCCTAGCCATTTTAGCTAACCCTAGCCATTTTAGCTAACCCTAACCATTTTAGCTAACCCTAACCATTTTAGCTAACCCTAACCATTTTAGCTAACCCTAACCATTTTAGCTAACCCTAGCCATTTTAGCTAACCCTAACCATTTTAGCTAACCCTAACCATTTTAGCTAAACCTAACCATTTTAGCTAACCCTAACAATTTTAGCTAACCCTAACCATTTTAGCTATCCCTAACCATTTTAGCTATCCCTAACCATTTTAGCTAAACCTAACCATTTTAGCTAACCCTAACCATTTTAGCTAACCCTAACCATTTTAGCTATCCCTAACCATTTTAGCTATCCCTAACCATTTTCCTAACCTGCTACATTAATTATCCTAACCTGCTGCATACGTTCTCCTAACCTGCTATGAAAAAGTCCCTTCCGGTCGTAGCGGTGAGCCTATACCACCTAGTCAAAACCCTGTCTTCATAGACAATATGTTCAATATTCATTCATCATAACAAATGCTTATAAATGACACTGTAATGCATTTATAAAGCGTCTGTAAAGCATCTCATATGGACCTGTTGAGCGATGTCGTTATTTGAAGTCAGTAATGAGTCCTTCATTCACTATGTTGAGTCTCTTTGATAAAGGTGTTGTGCTAGTTGTCTACAGTGCTAGTTGTCTACAGTGCTAGTTGTCTGCAGTGCTAGTTGTCTACAGTGCTAGTTGTCTGCAGTGCTAGTTGTCTACAGTGCTAGTTGTCTGCAGTGCTAGTTGTCTACAGTGCTAGTTGTCTGCAGTGCTAGTTGTCTACAGTGCTAGTTGTCTGCAGTGCTAGTTGTCTGCAGTGCTAGCTGTCTACAGTGCTAGTTGTCTACAGTGCTAGTTGTCTACAGTGCTAGTTGTCTACAGTGCTAGTTGTCTGCAGTGCTAGTTGTCTACAGTGCTAGTTGTCTGCAGTGCTAGTTGTCTACAGTGCTAGCTGTCTACAGTGCTAGTTGTCTACAGTGCTAGCTGTCTACAGTGCTAGTTGTCTGCAGTGCTAGTTGTCTGCAGTGCTAGTTGTCTGCAGTGCTAGTTGTCTACAGTGCTAGTTGTCTGCAGTGCTAGTTGTCTACAGTGCTAGTTGTCTGCAGTGCTAGCTGTCTGCAGTGCTAGCTGTCTACAGTGCTAGTTGTCTGCAGTGCTAGCTGTCTACAGTGCTAGTTGTCTGCAATGCTAGTTGTCTACAGTGCTAGTTGTCTGCAGTGCTAGCTGTCTACAGTGCTAGTTGTCTGCAGTGCTAGTTGTCTGCAGTGCTAGTTGTCTACAGTGCTAGCTGTCTACAGTGCTAGTTGTCTGCAGTGCTAGTTGTCTACAGTGCTAGTTGTCTACAGTGCTAGTTGTCTGCAGTGCTAGCTGTCTGCAGTGCTAGCTGTCTACAGTGCTAGTTGTCTGCAGTGCTAGTTGTCTGCAGTGCTAGTTGTCTGCAGTGCTAGTTGT